>NC_091450.1:16426326-16678826 GCF_964237555.1 Oryctolagus cuniculus | reverse complement strand
CCTTGCATGTGCAAATCAGCGCGCAGTCCCTAAGCAGACATCTCTGCAGATTTCTGGAGCTGGCTCTCTGTGCAACTTCCTTCTGTGTAGTGCGTTCTCCAGCAAACGATAGGTGTCCTGGCCTCTCTGAACTTGGATGGTCCTTGATTTCTCTACCTTTTGTATAATTATTTATAGAAAAATGTAGATTGACAGTTTTCCGAGGCTGCTTACCTGGAAAGAAAACATTCTAGGAGTTTGATTTCATTTCCTTTGGGGCTGCCTGTGTGTATGGGCTGGGAATAGACCAGAGTATCCACAGAAGATGAGTAGCACATATTTTTCTTTAAAGAAAGAATGATGGTTAGACATGTATGTTTTACCACATAATAAATATTGATTGAATCAATTAATGGCAAAACCTTTTTAGTTTCCTAGAGGGGTTGGTGGAAGTGGTCACTACTTACTGTCGAGCCAAGTGTGATGGGGAAGAGGAACTAGCTGGCTTTGCTTGGTTGTGAATTTTTGAACTCGAGTCTGTGTGTCTTCAACTGGGCCTGTTTGGGTTCCCCTCTCCTGATCTGTGTGCCGAAAATGGACTCTGGACAGCCCGGCACAGGCAATTTCAGGGCTTGCCTTATTTATTTTCCTTTCAGGATCACAATCCTGTGCTCCCTGTGGTCCAATATCTGAGTACAGTTGTTGAGAGGTTTTGCTCAGTTTGCTAGTAGTTTATGGTGGGGGAAATTTCCAGTGGCAGTTAATCCTTCAGTGGCTTACGAGGACAGCCTACCAGGAACTGTAACCCCGCCGGCTGGGAGAGAAGTCGGGGGTCCAAGCCCTGCCTTGCTGGAAAGGGGAGTCTAGCTCACCTGTGTCATCTTCATCATCCGGCAGCTCTTCCTCCACGTTCATCTTCCTTCTTTTTTTCTTTAAGATTTTTATTTATTTATTTATTTGAAAGAGTTACAGAGAGCAAGGAAGAGACGAAGAAAAATCTTCCATTTGCTGGTTTACTTCCCAGGTGGCCGCGAGGCCAGAGCTGAGCCAGGCTGAAGCCAGGAGCTTCATCCGGGTCTCCCATGTGAGTGCAGAGGCCCAAGGACTTGGACCGTCTTCTGCTGCTTTCCCAGGCACATTAGCAGGGAGCTGGATTGGAAGTGGAGCAGCTAGGTCTCCAAGTATCACAGTCTCCGTATCACAGTGGTCGCTTTATGCACTATGCCACAATGCCGACCCCGCCATGGTCAATTTCAGCACTAGGCTTATCTACCCCCTAATTAGCAGCCCCCTCTAAGGTGTCTCTTTTACTTTTGGGAAAAGTCCCAACATAAACTCCAGTCATGTTGTTGCCTCTCACTGAACAATCGCTGTGGTTGGGGGTAGAATGCGTTGGTTGGCCAGGGCTGCATCAGGGAGTGGAGTCCATTTCCCCATGACCATGTGAGCAGGGCAGGGGGTGTGGAAGGCTGGCGAAGACCCCCAAAGAGGTCTGTGTGCAGATCCCTGGAAGGTATCCAGGTGGTAGTTTCCTTAGGTGGCAAAAGGGACAGGTAGGATTAATTTCGCGTCTGTGAGATGGGGAGGTTACCGTGGGTTCTACAAGTGGGTCCAGGATAATTGCCAGGGTCCTTACAAGAAGGAGGTGGGAGGGCCACAGGTGGAGAGGGTGGTGTGGTGATGGAAACAGAAGGATGCAGAGAGACTGAAGGTGCTGTGCTGCTAGCGTTTCAGCTGCAGGTCGAGTCCACGTTCCAAGAGATGCAGGTGGCTTCCTGAAGCCAGAAAAGGTAGGAAATAAACTTCCCCCAGAAGGAACACCCCCTACTGATTCAAGCTGGGATTTAGGACCTCAGAGAATAAATTTGGATTGTTTTAAGCCACTAAGTCTGCGGTAACTTGTTACAGTGGCAGTAGGAAACTAATAGAGAGTAGTTCTCCAAAGAAAAAGTATGCTTTTGTTATTAAACAAAGGGAGAATGGATGGTGGCCAGGCAAAACCAATGCACATTCCTTACTCTCATGAGCTTTTGTTTTAAAATATAGGTGAAAGTGTATATACTTTCTTTTTTTTAAAAAAAGATTTATTTATTTATTTGAAAGGCAGAGTTACAGAGAGGCAGAGGCGGAGAGAGATCCCATCCATTGGTTCACTCCCCAAATGGCCACAATGGCTGGAGTTGAGCCAATCTGAAGTCAGGAGCCAGGAGCTTCTTCCAGGTCTCCCACGTGGGTGCAGGGACCCAGGCATTTTGGCCATCTTCTACTGCTATCCCAGGCCATAGCAGAGAGCTAGACTGGAAGTGGAGCAGCTGGGACTCGAACTGGAGCCCATGTGGGATGCTGGCTCTGCAGTCAGTGGCTTTACCCTCTATGCCACAGTATTGGCCCCTCTCATAAGCTTTTTGTAAGCCACGTTGCCATGTCCCATGTCTGTGAGTGGTACCACACAATTAGAATACAGTGTGAATGATGCCCCCCTTCCCTAGTTGGGCAAAATGGAGTATTAAATTAGTTACCACAGGACAAACATTTTGAACAATGTCTGGCACACATAAGCCCATTAAAATTAGTTTTTTCATCATCATCATCATCATCATCATATTTCCATTCTCTTGGATAATTTCATTTGCAAGATGCAAGGGTTAGATTCAACCATCCGAGGTTTCTTCTACCCTGACATTCTGTAATCTCACGGTTCTGTGATTTTCAAACTGGTTTTGACTAGTTTGGGAAGTGCCACATCACACTTCTGATATTAAAATCATTCTATTTGCAGTCTGAGAGAAACAGAAAAATATATCCAACTTAGAAACTAGAGTATCTCGTTCCCTTTGCACCAATTTTAATTCCCATGGATGGCAGTGAGATTTATCAATATGTTTGAAGAGGATATGAAAACCTAACATTTGCATATATCACTTGCAGTCGGTTCTTCAACTTTAGCTCCCAATCAAATCCGTAAATGCATGTTTCTAGATTAATAGGCAGACCTGGTGGAACTACATTAACAGATAGTTCAGCTTAAAAACCAATAAAATGGAGAAAAAAAACTATTATCGGAGGCAGAGGGATGCACAGAGAGATTGAAATCATACAGCTATTCATTTTCAGCAGTTAATATTGCCTGGAAGTATTGGTATTAATTGTCTTGGAATCATTACCTATGCGTTGGTCCAGTCATTCGGGGAAATGTATTTTGACTTATCACCTTGCGGGCTGAGCTTGCACTTTCTGGGCTGCAGTGGCAAGGGCAATTTAGTACTGCATCTTCAGAGTAGTTCTATCTGAATTGTATTTTTGCACTTCCCTTTGAAAATGGGCATGCCTGATTGTTGGGGGAGGGGGCGCAGATTGCTACGAGACAACCAGGGAAGCCTGATCGTGAAGACTTCAGAAGAAATTTCCACAAGTTAGCGTGGGTCTCCATCTTTTCTCCATAGCCAAGTATCTTCATTGGCTGAGAGTGCAGGCTCTGGAGTTGGACCTTCTGGGTTTTAATCCTGGGACCATTGTTTCCTAGCAGGGTGACCTTGGCCTACTTACTTAACCACTCTGTGCCCCAGTCTGCTCATCTGTGATACAGATGACATATCAACACCGTCGTGTGCTGTGGAACAGTGGTTAAAGACAGACTGCACATACAACAGTGGTTCCCATCAGATTACCATATATATCAGATGTGTATGTAGTAGCCATACTATCCAGATTTGTGTAAATATACTCTAGTTGTTCACACAAGAACAAAAATCACTTATTAATGTATTTCTTTTGAAAGAATTATTGAAATACAGTGTATATACCAAGAAAGGCACCCAATTGTACAGATAAATGAGTTTTTAGTCCTCTGATCATCCAACATAACCAACACTCAAATTAAGAACAAAAGCATTACTAGTACCTGTCGCTCCCCCTCTTCGTGGAGGAACGACACTAAACCCTGCCTAGGCTTCATATCCGAGTCACGGCACCATTATGTCGCTCCCCCTCTTCATGGAGGAACGACACAGGACCCTGCACCATTCTTTCGTCTGCTCGGCCCTCCCCGGGTTTGCTGCTGGTTCTTCCCGGGTTGGCTACTGTCCCTTCCACCTCCGTGGAAGGGCAGTTCCCCCGGCCACTTTCCCCACTTCCGCAGGGGAGCGGCACACCGCCGGCCGGCTCTCTCGGGGGCTGCACAGGTGTTCCTTCAGATAGATGTTCCCCTTAGATGTTCCTGGTGCATGTTGTCTCTCTCCTCCTTTATAGTCCTCTTCCGCCAATCCCAACTCGGCTGCCCACATGCCGAGTACGCTGCTCTCCTCCAATCAGGAGCAGGATCAGCTCCTGGAGGTCATCACTCAAGTTGGCAAGAGGCAGCTGCGTAGAAGCTGTTTTCTCCTCTCCCAGCGCCATATTGTGAGAGAGCAGATGCATAGAATAAGTCTTAATTCCAGTAACTTAGTCTAGTCCGGGTTGCTCCCCACAGTACCCCAAGAGTCTTCACTATTCCCCCTCTCCCATCATTAAGCAACACATGACAGGGGTGGCCTTAGCTTCTGGAATGTTATGTGGGTTAGGTGGGGTGTGTAAAGTGGTCAAAATAGTGCCAGCACACAATAAGCGTTTGATAAATGTTAGCTATTATGATTTTGAGTGACTGTTTCCATTCAATCAAAGACAGGTAAGTCTAAGCATGCCAGTACCGACACTCCCCTGCAGTAGCCATGAGCTTTGTAGTCATTGAAAGCAACTTAATGGATACACCCGCCAGTCTGTCTTGCAGAAACACGGGGAATCTCCCTGGAGATAGAAACCTCCCTGTCCACCACATGACAAGGGCAACAAAGATGCCACTTCAAAGGAGTACTGTTGCTCGAGACTTCTACAGACCCCTCACTCAGTTCTCCCCTCATTTATTCATCCATTCACTCAGAAAGTGCCGAGTGAATTCCCACTGTGTGGCAGGCATTATGCTAAGTGTTGGGGATACAATGATTATCTAGCCAGGTAGGGTTCTGGTCTTTGGGAGTCTACATGGTGGAGTCAACAATATGAGCAGCGAATTTGAAAAATTTTTTTAAAAAATGTGATGTTATGCAGAAAATGGACAAGTGTTCATAGGAATGGTGGGGGAGGGAGGCTGTTTGAGACAGAGGGGACGGAGGGCAGCTTTCTCGGAGGAGGCAATCCTTAAACACACTGGAGGGATGGGAAGGCAATGGCTTCATGAAAAATGGAAGCTGCTGCAACATTTCCCAACTTCTCCCAACAACTTCTCTCATGCTTTGATGAGCCACACTGTGGGATGGGGATGAATGATACTGAAGGGAATTGGGAAGAGTATCTAACTGTTTGCCTATGACCTTCATTCCCCTCAGAAGACATTTGTCCTTGGGGGGAGGGGTCTCCTCCCCATCTCACCTTAAGAGCTCTTGTAGTCTTTACCACCTGCCCCCATAAGCACTGAAGGACCTGGATTTTTATACAGATCATCTCCACGGGGTTGGCTTAGACCCTTCCTCAGGTCCAGCATAGGCAGATCAAACATATCAGGGTCCATTTAGTTGCCAGTGACAGAAAATCCAACACAAACTGGATTGGACATGAAAAGCAATTTATTGACTATTTTTTTTTACCTGGAAAGTTGAAGTTCCACCCGGCATGGCTGGATCTAGGAGCTTCAGCATTGTTGTCAGGAATCTCTCTCACTGTGTTTTTGGACTCTTCTTTCCTTGTGTTAGCTTCATTCAGAGGCAGCCTCTATCCATGAGGCAGGTCCTAGCAGATCCTTGTATCCTTGCTTATTCAAGTCCAGAGGACAGAAAGCTCTTCTCCACAAAGTACTCCAGCCAAAGGCCTGATTGGCCCTGGCTGGATCACATGCCCAATCCAGAACCTACAAAGGAAGCTAGGCAAAGATATACTTTGATTAGCTAGGACTAGGCCATATTATCACCCCTGAAACTCAGGATTCAGTAGCTCTGACTGAACTACAGGGGTCAAGCTGCTGCTTGCAATGGCATCATCCCATATTAGAACACTAGGCTTGCATCTTGTCTACTCTTCTTTCTTCTTCTTCTTCTTTTTAAATAATTATTTTATTTATTTGAAAGACAGAGTTACAGAGAGGTAGAGACAGAGAGAGAGAGAGAGAGGTCTTCCATTCTGCTGGTTCACTCCCCAAATGACCACAATGGCCAGAATTGGGCTGATTCCAAGCCAGGAGCAAAGAGCTTCTTCCAGGTCTCCCACGTGGGTGCAGGGGCCCAAGGACTTGGGCTGTCTTCGACTGCTTTCCCAGGCCATAGCAGAGAGCTGGATATGAAGGGGAGCAGCCAGGACATGAACCAGCGCCCATACGGGATACCAGTGCTACAGGCTGGGGCTTTAGCCCACTGCGCCACAGCGCCAGCCCTGTCGACTCTTCTTTCAATCCAGCTTTCTGTTAATGTGCCTGGGAAGTCAGTGGAAGATGGCCCAAGTACTTGGTCACCTACTACCCATTTGAGAGACCTGAATAGCATTCCTGGCTCCTAGCTTCGACCTGGTTCAGACCTGGCTGTTGCAGCGGTTTGGGGAGTGAACCAGCAGATGAATGATCTCTTTCTATCTCTCCCACTCTCTTCCTATCACTCTGCCTTTCAAATAAATAAATAAATAAATCTTAAAGAAAGGGATGTAAGGAGCCTTGGTTCTCCAGGGGAAGTCGTGAAGAGTGAGTGGTCACAATGCCAGAATTACAAGGGTTTTACACACTAGCCTTCTGAGATAATAGTTTATTGACAATGTCATCATGTGATTTTTGAAAAAGATTTATTTATTTGAATGGCAGAGTTACAGAGGAGAGAGAGAGAGATTGACCATCTGCTTGTTCATTCTCAATAGCTGCAATAGCCTGAGTTGGTCCATGTCAAAGTCAGGAGTCAGGAACTCCATTTGGTCTCCCATGTGGGTAGCAGAGACTCAAGTACTTGAGACATCTTCTGCTGCTTTCTCAGGCACAATAGCAGGGAGCTGGATTGGAAGTGGAGCAGTCAGGACTCAAACTGGCGCCTGTATGGGATGCTTGCATTGCAGCCAGCAACTTAACCTGTGCCACAACACTGGCTCCTCACTGTGTGATTTTTTAACACTAAAGGATTTTCTATACTTACTCTGCAGAGTTGAGGAGGAAGGGGGAAAATATTTTTGTAGAAAGAGAGTAAGAAAAATTCGTTGTGATTGAGATAAGAAAAACTTCATGGTGAAGGTAACATTTGAACAGAACAAAAAAAAAAAAAAAAGGAAGGATTTCTGGATTACAGCAGCTGGAAATGCAGAGGACACTTCAGGTGGAGGACTTGCTTGAGCAAAGGCAGAGAGACAAGTTAGATTTTGTTGGAAAGCTGTGGAAACAGATGCCGGAAGTTTGGATACCGAGGCAGAACTTGTTTACAGGTCAGGAGTGTGACTGAAATAAATAATTCTTTGTGTTTTGTAGATGAAATCCATTCTGCAAGGGTTCCTTGAGGATTCAGGCTATGGTATCCAGGATCTGAAGAGCTTTCATTTAGTAGGACTTGGTGCAACCCTGTGTGCTATGAACATCACTGAAATCCCACTGATAAAGATCTCAGAATTCAGGTAACCAAAATGGTAGTGTGCAAAATGGCAAATGATTCATTCATATGTCTACCCACCCATCCGTTTATCCATCCATCTATCCACTCACCCACCCATCCACCCATCCATCCATCCATCTAACCACTCACCCACCCATCCACCCATTCACCCATCCATCTACCCCCCATCCGTTTATTCATCCATCCATCTATCCACTCACCCACCCATCCACCCATTCATCCATCCATCTACCCCCCCATCCGTCACCCATCAATCCTTTCACCCGTCCATCCGTCCCTCCACCCACCCACCCACCCATCCATCAACTATCCACCATCCATCCACCCATCCTATCCACTCATCAATCCTTTTATCCACCCACCCACGCATCCCTCCACCCACCCTCCCTTCTTCCCTCCCTCCATCAAGATCTTCTCTGCTACCTGATGGTTTGTCCCTTTCTGAAGTTAACATAAGGAGTGGAAGTAGCAGGACCCTCTCCTGTTGCTGAGTCTACCCACCTTCTGCACCCTCACTCTTGCGGCTGGGGAATTCCCTGAGATCACACTCTATCCCTCCCTCTTTGCCCAGGGTGGTGGTGGCCAGAATTGGGACCCTTTTCTGCAGCCCTCATGTCTTGGCCGAATTTAAGAAGAGAGCGGAAGCCGTGTTTGGCCGTCCCACTGAGTGGACGAGTTCTGTGTTGCAGGAGCTTGGGACCATTGCAGGTAAGAGGCGCTGTGTGCACCCAGCCTTTGTCTCCTTTTTGCAAAATTAAAGCTGAGGTCAAAGATAAAATAGTTTTTGGCCACGTGTAGCAAACATCAATAGAGTTACAGCAAGCCTGGGTTTCATGACCTGATGTTGCAGAAGGTGGTGTCTACAGGCTGCTTTTTAAACAATCTCTCCTGGAGAGTCTTGTGCACATGGAAGCTCGAAGCACACTGGTGTAGAAGGTGGTTTAATTGGCCCATAAATAGATTTATACACAATCTGAAAGTGTGTAAATTGAAACTCCTTCAGGGCACACACTGCACCACAGGAGGCCAATCAAGGCTAATGTGACCCACATTTTTCCTGAGTTGATTAAGGAACTTGATTCCCCAGTGTGATTTTTCAGGGTCTTTTGTAAAGAATGATGCTTGCCTCTAACACGCGGATCTGATCATTATGCAGCCCCATTAATAAAACAAGCAGAGTTCTGATGGCTTGAACTAAACCCTCGTGATTCCTTTCTCTCCCCAGCTGGATTAACTAAGGCAGAGCTGCGATTGCTCGACAAGGATTTGATGCCGTATTTCCAGCCATCAGCAATAAAATGCCTTCCTGATGAGATATTCAAAGTAGGTGCCCGGTGCTTCAAGGAGAAATGGGAGCTCGACCCCGTTTCAGACCCCACTGGGAAACAGGTGTCGGGCCCGGGCTGCTCGGGGCTTGGAATTGGGCTTCTGCTGACAGGGCCAGAGGGGCTCCATGTGCCAGCGACAGGGGCTCACGAGAGAAGTTTGGGTAAAAATGTTTTGTTTGTAAAGTTTGTAAAAACATTTTGTTCTGAAATTTTAAATTTGTCTTCTAATTTATTTATTTATTTAAAGATTTATTTTATTTATTTGAAAGACAGAGTTACAGAGAGAGATAGAGACAGACAGAGAGAGAGAGAGGTCTTCTATCTGCTGGTTCATTCCCCAGATGGCTGCAACGGCCAGAGCTGCGCCAATCTGAAGCCAGGAGCTTCTTCCAGGTCTCCCATGCAAGTGCAGGGGTCCAAGGCCTTGGGCCATCTTCTACTGCTTTCCCAGGCCATAGCAGAGAGCTGGATGGGAAGTGGAACAGCCGGGACTTGAACTGGCATCCATATGGAATGCCGGCACTGCAGGTGGTGGCCCTACACGCTAAGTCACAGTGCTGGCCCCATGTTGTATGTACCTTAACACAGCAGTGCCCAGGGAAGCACCTTATAAGCAAACACATTAATAATTTCCATGGAGGAATTTGTGAGAAGTCATACTAATTGGAGTAAATAGGGACTACAAATAGCTTCGCATCGATTCAGGTCAAATTTTTCTAGTAAAGAAATTTTTCTTAAACTTTAGAAGAACCTTTCAGTTCTCAGACCTTTTTTTTTTTTTTTTTTTTTGACTTCAGATTTACAGATGCGGAATTGTGGGTTTGTATAAGATTTTCTTCTAAAACAAACTGAAATAAAAATAGTTCAGCTGACTTGAGGAAAAATATTAAGGAGACACATTGAGTTTGGCTCTGGGTTAGATGCACCTGCGGATTTGCTGGGGAAGGGGTTAGAACACAGTGCCTTTCGGTGGGCTGGGAGGTACACGGGAGAGTGCAACGGGCTGGGTGGGGCCTGAGAGGACCAAGAGAGAGCCCTGTCTAAACGGGAGGCTGTTCATTATCTCCATTAGTGCGGGGCAGCCATATGGGCTCACTATTATACTCTCCCTTTTCTGGAGAAGAAGCTAGAACTCTTCATTTCCATGTGGGATCTCCTGATAATTAAATGTTGGCAGCCAACTTGAATTTATTTTTGAAATCACGTAGAGATTCAATCTGGCCTGTGGGTTACGAGTCAGCAACATTGGCAAAAATAGATAATTTTTTTTATCACAAGACTCTGTGTCGATGGTGGATATGACAAGGAGAGCACCTGTGCCGTGTGTGTGTGAGTGTGTGTGTGTGTGTGTGTGTGCGCCAAGAGGATAGGAGGTGATGCTGAATACGGGAGAGCAGCTTAGCTGGGTGGAGATGGAGGAATAGCATCCCCTATAGAAGGGAGTACATGGAAAAGCGTTGCCCTCTGGGGATTGTAACTAATTCTTTTTAAAGATTTATTTGAAAGGCAGATTTACAAAGAGACAGACAGAGAGAGAGAGAGAGAGAGAGAGATGTTCCATCCGCTGGTTCACTCCCCAAATGGCCGCAATAGCTGGAGCTAGGCTGGTCCAAACTCAGGAACCAGGAATTCCATCTGAGTCTCCCATATGGGTGGCAGAAACCCAAGCACTTGGGCCATCCTCTGCTGCTTTCCCACGCATATTAGCAGGAAGCTGGATCAGAAGTGGAGCAGCTGGTACTCAAATGGGCGTCCATCTGGGATGCCGGCATTGCAGGCGGTGGCTTTACCCACTACGCCACAATTGATGATGTTTCTCCTGGAGCGAAGAGCGCCAGGCATGAGGCTGAAGACCCAGAGCTCCAAGCTGCCGTGGCCACATTCAGGAGCCTGAGCTATGTCCTGGAGGGGAGCTGGGAAGAGCTGTGAGCAGGGGAATAGGACTCCGGGGATGCCTAGGGGAGCAAGGAGAAAGAGGCAGGGATGAGGGAGCCCAGGTGCCTTGCCCAGTGCTTTGTTGCCCTCAGAAAATAAGCAGGACAGCTTTAGAGGCCCTCCCTGAAAAGCAGCATCCTTCCATGCCTTGACTGCAGACTGTGTCTTGTTCAGAGCCAGCCGGCCAGAGCTTCCCACCCCTGCTGCCCACGGCAGACATCACCAATAGATCGCTGCACTTTCCCTCCCTGGAGTCCTAATGGTGCAAAGGCAGTCACACCAAAGGACTGGAGTCCTCCTAGCCACCCCACAGCCAACCCCAAAGCCCAGAGGGGCCGTGTGACAGCCAGAATGCGGCAGAGCTGGGGGCTCTGACCCGGGTCCTTGGAGCTCAGGCCTATGCTTGCCGGTCTGCACGGGGCACTCCTAGGTGCAGGGCCGGAGCGTGGGGAAGCCTCTGGCCCTGCAGTGAACAGCACTAAGCCACCTGGGGAGAAAAATCCCAACTCTTCCAGCTCTCCCTGAGTGCTCTGTGCACACGGGGGAGAAAGCCTCGGTCGGTCCCTCACATCCCCATCACACCCTTTAACCCCTTCTCCCGTTTCAATTTTTTTTTCTTCTCTTCTCTTCTCTTCTCTTCTCTTCTCTTCTCTTCTCTTCTCTTCTCTTCTCTTCTCTTCTCTTCTTTCTTTTTCTTAAGTGGCCAGGGACTTTGACGTTGGCCAACAAATTTGCTAGGGCTCAACAATGGGCTTCCATGTGATGCTTGCTTACGGCAAGCCCGGCTGGCTTTTCCATTTTCGAAAATTTCCGCTTAAGACGTCCTATTTTTAAATACCTTTAATTTTAGCAAGGAAAGAGTGATCTGATTTTAAGGCAACGGTAAAGAGGAGCGGGTATGGGGCGGACCCTGGACCGGTGGGCCGAGGTCTGGGGCAGCCGGGCCGGTCCCCCGCTGAGGACGCTGTCCGGTGTCCACCTGCAGGAGCTGTCCGCCGAGCAGATCGCCTCCCTGGGTCCGGAGAACGCCGCGGCCGTGACCCACGCCCAGCGCCGGCGGCTCGGCGCCGCGCAGCTGCAGAGCCTCCAGTGGGCACTAGATGGCGCCAGGACCCGCTCCTGGCTGGACGCGCCCGCCAGCGCCAGGCCCAGCCGGACCCCGTCCGGTGCGCCCGCAGGTGAGCGGAGCCACCCCAGGCGCCTGCCCCGCCGTCCTCTCTGCAGGGCCGGGAGCGCGACGACGGGGCGGGTCTCTGGCGGCCGCTGGGGTCTCTGCCCCCCGGCGACAAACCCTAAGTCCTTGTCCCCCGCACCCCGCTCCGAGCTCCGAGCTCCGAGCTCGTGGTCCGGTATTCCTGAATTTCGGGCAGGAGACAGGTGAGATCGCCTTCAAGAGAGGCCGCCCCGGGGCCGTGTCTTCCCCCTTTTAATTCCGTTTTCCGCCAGCCTCAGGAAGTGTGCCCGGGCGACCGCAAGGCAGCGTGGTGGGGAAGGTACGCAGTGGGCTGGAGGCAGAGAGGTCACAGAGACCTCCTAAGATCAGCGGTGGTCCGGCTGGAGCATGGAGCGTGGATAAATGGACTCTGCCAGGCGGATGGATGGTGGCCCTGGGTGGAGGGAACAGCGCCAGTAAGCACCCGGGGGATGGCACCCCCATTTGCCTGACTCGGAGGTCTCTGTCTTGTTCCCTTGCTCCGCCTTTCCTTGGGGATATCGAATCCCAGGATTCCCAATTTCTGCAGCCACAAGTGGCCAGAGGCGGCACCTGCAAACAGGAGGCACGCCTTTTGCTGTATTATTGTTGTCTTAAAACTTTTCATTGAGCTATAACACGTATTCATTTTGAAATTATTTGTTACACATCTAAAAAATTTTATTTGAAAGGTGCACACACACACACACACACACAGATTTTATATCCACTGTTTCACTTGCCAAATGCCCACACCAGTCAGGCCTGGGCCAGCCCAAAGCCACGAGCCCTGAACTCCATCTGGGTCTCCCATGTAGGGGGCAGGGACCCATGTATGTGAGCCGTCCTCTGCTGTCTCCCAGGATGCAAATCAGCAGGAAGCTGGGTCAGAAGTGGAGCAGCCAGGATTAGACTCAGTCACTGTGACTTGGATGCTGGTGTCCCAAGTGACAACTTAAGTCGCTGAGCCAAATGCCTGCCCCTAAAATTTATCTTTAACTGTTACCGAGTTTTGCATGAACAGATGTGCCCATGCATGGTTCAAGTCTGCAAAGGGTAGAGAAAAAAACTTTCCCTGCATTCCCCATGTTCTTCCTGCCACCCCCGTCCTCTCTGCAGAGGTAACCAAGGCTCCGAGCCTCTTGCCGGTCCACAGACAAGCTATGCACACAAGCAAGTCAAATGTGGTTATCTCCACACATTCACAAAAAATTTATTATACGTCCTGTTCTTCACCTTGCCTTTTCCACCTAACAGTATACTTTGGAGACAGTTCCATATCCAGGCACAGGAGCTACGCAGTTGTTGGTTTTATTAGCTGTGCTGTAACTGCCAGATCTCTGTGGACAAGCATTGCAGTTTGTTACAACCCACGCTGCAGCCAATGAGCTTGTATAATTTGCTTGTGTGCAGGTGTGTCTGTAAGATAAACTCTTCCAGGGAGGCATTGCCGGGCCACAGAGTATTGTAATTTTTAAATACGATGTCTTATTTTATTTACTGTTACTTGAGAGGCAGATCTCCCATCTACTGGCTCACTCCGCAAAAGCCTTCAGTGTTGGGCCTGGGCAGGGCAGAAGCCAGGAGCTAGGATTTCAATCCAGGTCCTCCGCGTGGGTGGCACGGGCCTCTGCACTTGGGCCATCAGCTGCTGCTTCCCAGTGTGCACATTAGCAGGAAGCTGACTTGGAAGTTCAGCCAGGCTCTGATGTGGGACTCCAGTGTCCTGGTCAGCTGCTTAACTCTTAGGTCAAATGCAGGCCCCCTGTTTGTCATTTTGATGAACGTTGTCCAGGAGGGCCCCTTAACCAACCATTCCCTGTCCTTCTCCCTTCCACGTACTAAGCAGGCCCGACCCTGCTGAGCTTCTGAGATCAGAGGGGCGCGGTCAGGGCGGTGTGGCTGCAGGCAGCTGCCCAAGCAAGGGCTGCCAGTGGCCGCCAGACCTTCTCTCTCATTTCCTAAATTTGCATAATTACCAGAATGATCTAGGAGTGCTGCTTGAAACACAAATCCTGGGGCCTCCTCCCAGCCGTGCAGAATCAGAATCTCCAGGGGAGGATCCTGGAATTTGCATTTTTAACAAGCTCCCCAGGTGACTCAGGATTCAGGCTGAGCCGGCCTGCTGAGTCACTGCATTTGCCACCGTACCCCCCCCACACACACACACCTCCTGCCCCTTTGAAGTCTTTATTCCCACTTAGGAGTCGAGTGAATCGACCTGGGGAGTTGCGTGGCTCCCAAGAGAGGCTGGCACTTGGGCAGGCTGAGTCTACCTTCCGCTAACTCACGCTTGCTCTCGCCTTGTGTTTGCTTTTAGGAGCGCCTGGCTCTTGGGCTCTTCAGTTTGGCTGCCCCCTGCTGGCGCTAACGGCCACGCCCCGGTGGTGAGTGGCCTGAGAGCATCGCCCTTGTGGCCCCCAGCAGTCGAGACAGACGACGGATGCTTCAGGCGGCAGAAGACCCTGACCTTGACCTATAGCCTCAACCGGGGCTGGGACAGAGCCCTGGCATTTATAAGTCGTCCAAAGGAAAAATAATTTCAAAAATGGTCTTGTAAATCCTTCAGCCTCTCTGCCCCACAATCAGCTTCTGTTTTCTGGCTGGGAGAGATGTGGGGAGGGAAGGGTACGTCCTGGCACCTGCATGAGGATTTCCCAGGCAAATCGCTGCCCTCCCGGCAGAGAGGCGGTGCCGAACCAGGTTCCCTGCAGGCTGGGACTGCTCTGGTTTCTGCTCTGCCTGGGTGTCACTCCCTTGTTGCTGCATTGGACCCCTCCCCCTTCTTAGCAGAGCTGAAATAAATGAATCCCCCAACAGAAGCCAATAGTCCTGCCTGATGGCTGGGACTCATTGGTGGGCACTGCATTGCCTGGAAATTAAAGCATTTAGCATGGCTCAACATTAAATCAATTCTTAAATACATTTTCCAGATGCCTTGCCTTGGGAGTTGGCTGTGGAGCTATCAGTTAAACTTTCTAAATATTCCTTTTTCTTTTTTTTTGGAGGGGGAGGTGGAGTTCGAGATTAAAAACTTGCTCTGGAGTTTGGGGCTGGCTTGAAATAAAAAATAAAAATACATGGAGAGAGTTAGTTCCTGGTGTGATTCTGTTTTGGGCTAGGTTTGGGTCTAGGAGAGGTCCAGGAGAGGTCCTTTTAAAACTTTGCCGGAGGGCCGGCAGGGAAGTAGGAGCAGCGAATCCCATTAGGGTGGGGGTGGAGCTGACACCCGTGGTTGGGCCATGTGGCCACCTGGCCTCCAGCGATGGCAGCAGGGGCTAAAGCCTAGGATGGTGTCAGGGTATAGATCGTGCCATAGATAAAACTTTGCCATTTTCCTAACACAGAGAGAGGTAGAGACAGAGGGCTTCCATCCGCTGGTTCACTCTCCAGAGGGCAACAGCAGCTGGAGCTGGCCGACCAGAAGACAGGCGCTTCTTCTGGGTCTCCCACTCGGATGCAGGGGCCCAAGGACTTGGACCACCTTGCATTGCCTTCCCAGGCCATAGCAGAGAGATGGATGGGAAGTGGAGCAGCTGGGACTCGAACTGCTGGCCATATGAGTCGCCGACACCGCAGGCGGAAGCTTAATCTACTTCCAGCGCCAGCCCACTTCCCAGTTTTTTATGAGTTTAGAAAACCGGAAGTGTTCACGTGGTACCACGCCCTACGTCTGGGGTAAGAGGAGGTACTTCCTGGGGGAAGGGTCCCCTGATTGACAGGTAGATAAACACGGCAACACAAAGCAACGGTGCGGCTTCCGGCTTGTGAACTTAAAATTATCTATCTAAGCTTTCCCACAACAAGTCTGCACAGCCGAGCAAAGAACCTGCGAGCCCAGTTTTGGGGGAGGCTGGAAGGAAGTGTCTTTTGGAAAATGCCAGGGTGCACTTGGCGTCAGGCTCAGGAAGTCAGAGCTCAGGGGAGGGGAAGCGCAGTGGTGGCTGCCACTTGGAGGTGCACCCTGGCTCAGAGACGGCTTGGCACGGCCTGGCTCCACCACGCCTCCTACGTTCCCTTCGTCATACATCCACCAAAGACATCGCAGCTGGAGAAGCCGAAGCAAAGCCCACACGAGCTCCCCCAAACCCCATGCTGTTCCATCAAAGGCAGGTGGATTTTCCTTCACAGCCTCCATGGGTGCTGTGCCAACGGGCAGGTTTGCAGCTGCCTGTCACATGGGGTGATTACAGAAAATCCGGGGAGCGCTCCGTGGAAGGCGTGGCCCTCGCGGTCAGCTAAGGTCTGGTTTGGTTCTCTCATTGCGGCGGGGAAGTGGCAGCTCCCAGTGCTGCCCAAGTGTAGGTCGTTTATCTCATCACAAACAACACCTCGCTCCGCGTGGGCTGGGTTGGAGAAGGACCCTGGGTGCAAACTGAGAGGCCTTGGACCTTGCTCTGGAGCCCTGCTTTCCACTGCCCCTGGAATACCCCGGGCCAGACACCGCCACTGCCCCTGGAGTCCGACCTTCATGCAGTGGGTGTGGCTCCCTTCCCCTCCCGAAGGGGTTCCTGGATCGCCCCTCCCACCTGGAGTAGCCCCCCTGTGCCCGGCTGCACCCAGGGCTGTCACCAGGCTGTGAGGTCATTTCGTCGTCATCACGGGCCTGCCAGGTAGGTGCTGTTTTAGTCCTCCCCTTCACAGACGAGGGGACTGAGCCCGAGAGAGGCTAAGGAACTCCTGTCTAAGCTCCTTCGCCTCCTCATAGTCGAGATCTGAATCCTGGCTACACCTCTGCTGTGCTGTGCTGCCTCCTGCCTGGGTATCTTTAACTCCTCTAATAAGTTAGATCAGAGAGCCATCCTGTAAATCCCTTCCCCTTCTCCTCTGGCGGGAGGCCAGCTCGCCTCCCAGCACATCTAATTGGTGATCGCCTCAGGCAGGAAGACAAATCTAGCTCATGCCCTGCAGGACCCCTGGGGTCCCAGGCTGAGCTGCGCAGTCCTTTGCAGGCAGGAAAGCAGCAGGTCACACTGGCAGGTGCTCACCTTTCAATGTCAGCCCCGTTGCTGGACTTCAGGCCCCCGTCTTCCGCCGCTTCCCCAGCTGGATGCAGGGGTCCTGGTCTCTTGGACAAAGGTTACAGTGTGTGCCTGGCTGTGGTTCTGATTGGGTAAGACCTGTACCATACTGGCTATTAAATATTTTTTCTTTATTATTCGAAAGGCAGAGAAACACCCACACACAGAGACAGAGATAGACAGAGAGAAACGCTCATGCACTGGTTCATTCTCCAAATGCCCACAGTGGTCAGGGCTGGGCCAGGTTGAAGCCAAGAGCCAAGAACTCAATCCGGGTCTTCTATGGAGGTGGCAGGTGCCCAATTACTTGAGCTGATTCTGCATTAGAAGGAAGCTGGAATCAGGCAGAGCCGAGACTTGAAGCCAGGCACTCTGATACGGGATGTGGCATCTGAATGGCTAGACCAACTGCCTGCCCCTTAAAGATGTTCAGTATCACCCCAGCCAGATCCTTTTGCAGGACCCCCGCCTTCAGGCCCACTCTGGCTACAAGTGTGGCTTGCTGGAGGCTGGAAGTCTCTGTGGCTTCAGCCTGCCTACCATCCAGTGGAGCTTTGAATTGAGTTCTGAACTCTAGTCCTGGTACCCAGGGTTCCACCAGGCCTGCTGGTGATGGGCTCTACCCAAAGAGAGGTTTCTGTGTCCATCCAGGGTTTGTGTGTGTGTTTGCTGGCTTGATTGAAGCAACGCTGTCATGGCAAGGAGTTACAGCACAGCAAACAACTTAATGTTGTTAGCCATTAGGTGTTTCTTTGTCCTTAGAAGTTCCATACCTACCCTGGCTTCTTGAGGGGACTTTAAAGATATCTACATTGCCTTCTACCCATAAAAAGTATGTATCATAGGCTGGTGCCGTGGCTTACTAGGCTAATCCTCCGCCTGCAGTGCCAGTACTCCGGGTTCTAGTCCCGGTTGGGGTGCTGGTTCTGTCCCGGTTGCTCCTCTTCCAGTGCAGCTCTCTGCTGTGGCCTGGGAAGGCAGTGGAGGATGGCCCAGGTCCTTGGGCCTTGCACCCACATGGGAGACCAGGAGGAAGCACCTGGCTCCTGGCTTCGGATTGGTGCAGTGCGCTGGCCGTGGCGGCCATTTGGGGGGTGAACCAATGGAAGGAAGACCTTTCTCTCTGTCTCTCTCTCACTGTCTAACTCTGCCTGTCAAAAAAGAAGTATCATATACAGTCATCATCTTGTTTTGGTTAATGATGGAGCACATATATTCATATGACAGAGTTTCTATAAGGTTGTATATATCTATAAGAGCTGGAAAATTTCTATCACCTAGTGATGTCATAGCCTTAACGTTGTAGTTCAAAACATACTTGGGTTTGTGGTGATTGTCAGCAAACTGAATGCACTGGCAGTCATATAAACGTAGAGCACAGGTGGATGTACGCCAGATGATTGGTGGAGGAATGGAGTTAAAAGACAAGCTTAGGGGCTGGCATTGTGGCACAGTGCGTTAAGCTACCTCCTGTGACACTGACATCCCATAGGAGGGCTGATTTGAGGCTTGGCTGCTCTGGTTCTAATCTAGCTCCCTGCTAATATGCCTGGGAGGGCAGTGGAAGATGGCCTAAGTGCTTGGGTCCCTGCCACCCATGTGGGAGACTGGGAAGAAGCTCCTGGCTCCTGGTTTCAGCCCGGCCCAGCCCCAGTTGTTTTGGGCATTTGGAGATTTAACCAGTGGATCGAAGATATCTCTTTCTTCCTTTCTCTTTCTCTTTATAACTCTTTCAAATTCAATAAACAAATCTTTTGAAAAGGAGGCAAGTTTAGTATGGTACAAGAATTTTGAAATCCATGTGTAAGAGTGCTCTTCAGAAAGTTCACGGGAAGTATGTATTATGAAAACCTATGTATAGACTTCAAACAATATTTTTGCCTCATAAAAATGGATCTCTTAATTCCATTTCCCTTGTGATTTTAAAAATAATATTTATTTATTTGTAAGGCAGTTAGAGAGTGAGAGAGAGAGAGATGGAGGGAGAGAGAGAGATCTCCCATCCTCTGGTTCACTCCCCAAATACCCACAACAGCTAGGGTTGGGTCAGGCTGAAGCCAGGAACCTGGTACTCTAACTACGTCTCCCAAGTGGGTGCAGGGATCCAAGCACTGGGACCCTCTTCTGCAGCTTTCCCAGGTGCATTAGGAGGGAGCCAGATTGGAAGTGGAGCAGCCAGGACTGGAACCGGCGCTCATATGGGACACCAGCATTGTAGGTCATGGCTTAACCCCCTGCACCATGAAGTCGGCCCTTCCCATGTGCTTTCTGAAGCTTCTATCCTCATGTGACGACGCACAGCCCGTGATACTTGCTAGCGGTAATAGAGGACTGTGTTTCTGGTTAATGTATTTACCAGGCTGTAGTTTTCATCACTATTTTAGTGTAATCCTTCTACTTATATACAAAAAGTCTCCTATAAAACAGTTGCTGAGCTGCACCGGCGGTGGCCTCGCGCACCCTGTGTTTATCGTGTCTCTTGATTGCACAGATTCCTCATGTGCTTGATTTAATCTCATGTTGTTTTGATCATCATAGCCCCTAAGGGTACAAAATCCACTGCTGATGCTGCCAGTAAGTGGCTCCGTCTGTGATTGACCTGGAAACAAAAATAAAATAATGCAGGATTGCAAAGGTGGAAAATCAGGAGCCTGCATGCAGGCTCTGGTGTGTACACGATGGGATCACCTAACAATGCGTTTAACCTAGCATCTTCCCAGCGGTGACACGTGACTATCATAGGTCATAAAAAGTTAGGCATTGTGGAATTCACTGGCCGCACTGTCTAGTTGTAGACAGCTACAGAGGCTTTGTCTTTTTTTTTTTTTCCAAGATTTTTCTTTGAGGGGCAGAGTTAAGAGAGAGAAAGAGAGAAAGAGGGAAAGAGAGGGAAAGAGAAAGAGAATCTTCCCTTCTGCTGGTTCACTCCCCAAATGGCTGCAATGGCTGGAGCTGTACCAATCTGAAGCCAGGAGCCAGGAGCTTCTTCTGGGTCTCCCACGTGGGTGCAGGGGCCCAAGGACTTGGGCCATCTTCTACTGCTTTCCCAGGCCACAGCAGAGAGCTGGATGGAAGAGGAGCAGCTGGGACTAAAACCATATGGGATGCCAGCGCTGCAGGCAGAGGATTAACCTACTGTGCCACAGTGCCGGCCCCCACCCATTGTCTCTTGATTCTGCATTCTTTAGACTGAATTCTTTTTTCCTTTTATGGTATTTACCATCAATTCTAGGTTTATAGCCTCACATTTTAGCAACATTGGCACACACACACACACACACACACACAGAGAGGGAGGGAGGGAAGGAGGGAGGAAGGGAGGGAGGGAAGGAAGGAAGGAGGGGAGGAGGGAGGGGCTGATCTCAGCAAAAGTCCCTGCATTAGCTCTGCATGGGCTGACTTGGGGCAAGTGCCCATTTCTGATCTGACCATTGTACCTGCAGGGTCTTAGTCCACCTGTACAAGGATGGACTGGGTCCGAGGAAAGGTAAGTGTGCCCCTCGCCTGTTCCCCAGCCTCCTGATCCCGGAGACAATCAGACACAGCGGGGAGTCAAGTCTAGCAAGAACAGAGCCTTTTATAACACAAAACTGCAGTCACTGGGGCAGGGCTAGGGACCAACCAGTCACTTAAATGGTCATTTTATGGGGCGATTTTTACAGGACTAGCCACATGTCTATATACTTGTTACTAGTTTTGTTACCTCCCCTGATGTTGCATGGCCAATTAGCTTTAGTGGTAAACAACTTTGGATTTCACCCACCTTACTTCCTCTGGGCACCATCTTTGAATTGCTTCGTGTAACTAATTTCCGCACAGTACCCAGAAGAAGAATGTACCAGTTGACCAAGGCTACCCTAATCAGTTACCCTAGTCCTAACCCAAGTCACATTGATGGAACAGGAAAGGACTGATTCTAGGAGAGTTCAGTTGCTAAGATATGTTAGGCAGAATCCCAAGACAGCCCAAGATTCCTGTGCTCGAGTGTGCACGCCCTGTGTGGTCTCCTGCCCTGGAGAGCCGGCACAGCTGGTGGACCTGATGGGATGGACCCCCCCCCCCCGCCCCTCCCCAAGACTGGGTTCCTAATCAGTTGATTTTGAGTTGATTGAAGTGGAGGGAATCTGAAAGGACCTGTCTTAATCAAGGGCATCTTTGCAAAGAACAAAGGGGAGCAGGCATTTGGCCTAGAGGTTAAAGTGCTGGTTAGGATGCCTGTGTGCTGTATCAGAATATCTGGGTTCAGTTCCTAGCTGCAGCTCCTCACACCAGTTTCCTGCTAAAGCAGACCCTGGGAGGTAGCAGTGATGGCTGAAGCAATTGAGTTCCTGCCACCCAAGGGGAAACCTGGATTGAATCCCCAGCTTTGGGGGGAGTGAACCAGCAGATGGAAGAGTCTCTCTCTCTCTCTCTCTCTCTCCTGCCTCCCCACTAAGACTAGACCCTTCGAGAAATCAGAGACATTCAAGGGATGAGGAAGCCTATGGAAGAGCCAGCACCTGGGGTGATTGTTAGGAGGTAAGAGAGGCCTCTGACTGATAGCCAGCAAGACAACAAGGACCTCAGCCATGTAACCACAGGGAACCAAGGTTTGAGAGCAATGAGTGATGTTGGAAGAGGGCCCTGGACTTCAGTTTCAGGCTAGTGAGACCCAGAGGAGAGAATTTGGTTGAGCCATGCTTGAACTTGAACCTTGAACTGGGGAGATGACACACTCATGTTGTTTTAAGCTGCTGGACTCTGCCAGTTTTGACACAGCAAGAGGAAGTGAATATGCAGAATGAGGAGGACAAATGCTGGGTAGGCAACAGTGGTTGATGGGTCTGAGCAGTTGGGAGACAGGTGGCTGTCTCTGGTTGAAATCTTCGAGTTCGGGAATTAAAGCATAGCCTGCAGTATGTCCGTGTCTCTGAACCCTATCTGGGGAAGCAGTTTCCTTGGGGGCCATCCTGTCCATTTCAATTCCTCTTAGAATCTTCTGCTTCTTGAGAGGGGACGGGGGTCCAGCATTCATTCATTGCTTGCGTTTGTCATTTATGGTGGCTTAGTGTCAGTTCTTCCTTCCCTACAATATTAAGAATTTCCTTGGGGGAATTCCCCCCTGGAACTCTAACTTCAGTGAATGAAGTGGAGTCACCCTCACCTTCAATTCCAGCCGTGGGTCCTGATTCACTTAAACCAATCAGCATACCCTATTCCCAGGCCATGGTGATTGATTCAGCGATGGGCCAATGAGAGGCCTTGGATTTTTAAAAGATAATCATTCATGTATTTATTTGAAAGATAGGGGCGGGAGAGGGGGAGGAGTGAGTTGCCATCTACTGGCTCACTCCATAAATACCAAGCAACAGCTGAGTCTGGGCCAGCACTGAAGATGGGGAGCCAGCAACTCAGTCTCCCATGTGGGTGACAGAAGCCCAACTATTTGAGCCACCATCACTGTCTCTCAGGGTCTGCATTAACAGAAAACTGGATGCAGGAGCTGGAGGGGAGCCAGGTATTGAACTTGGAACTCTGATATAGGACTTGGGCATCTTAACTGTTAAGCCAGACACTCATTCAACTGCTAGTGTGTGTGTGTGTGTGTGTGTGTGTATGTATGTACTATACACACACAGACACACATACTCTCTCTCACTGTATAGTGAGCGAGCAAGAGAAACCCTCTCCTTTTGGACATGAACTGGTCAACCATATCAAAGTTGTGTAAAGAGAAATTTATGAATGGAGAGAATTAAGAAATGGAGAGAAGAATGGAATTAAGAAATGAAATGAGAAAGACCGGGTCCTGGTAAAAATGTGGAGCCTGGATCAATCCATAGCTGCAGGTCTTCCCCTGAGCCGTTCTGTTGCATGCCAGATTTGGGTTGGATATTGCAATACTTACAAGTGATTGAGTTGACTTCCATTCCCTGTTTATGTTTCTTAATTGTTGGATGCCCATGAATGTGTGTGTGTCTGTTGGTGTAGCTGATCAGAAAGTGCCTATTTTCTCTATAACCAGAAAGAGCAGTAACGGGCATCTTGGTTTCACAGGGCCCTGACTGCCCCCGTGTTAATCTGAAGTTCAGCGCTGAGGCACCTGGGTGCCTGCTGAAAGACAGGGACTCTGTTTTTGTAAACTTTCTTTACATCGATGACAAAATAGCAAAACAGCACATGAAGCTTCTGCCTCGTGCCCTGGGCTCGTTCTGGAGGTGACTCTGAGAGGGGAAGGTTTCCTCCTCCACGCCCGGGGCCGGGTCCTTGTTGGGAATTCGACCTCAGGGGTCTGAGTCAGACCCGACTGACTGCAGGCACCACATTTGGACTCAGGTCTGTGGGTCCAGTGCTGATGCTCCCTGTGCCCTGTGGACACACAGCGCTGTCTCTGGCTTTTCTTCCTCCTGATTTAGCACCACTCAGGGCAAGGATTCTGGGAGGCAGAGGAGGAGTGGCCCTTCGTTCTCTTGTGGGGTCTGAATTTGCTTGCCCTGCTCTTGGCCCAGTCTGGTTTTCTAAACAGCATCCAGCAGTGCCTTGTCATAAAGGAAGGGGGCTTTTCTCCTTGGTGGTGGGTAGTCAGGACATTTAAAGAAATTATTTATTTTCATTTGAAAGAGCAAGCAAGCAAGTAAGCTTCCATCCACTAGTTAACTTCTTAAATACCTGTAACAATCAGGGCTGGAGCAGGCAGAAGCCAGGACCCAGGAACTCCATCCACGTCTCCCACGTGGGTAGCAGAGACCCAAGGGCTTGAGCCCTCACCTGCTGCCCCCCCCCCCAGGGTGTGCTGGATTGGAAGTGAAGGAGCTGGAACTTGAACCAGGCACTCTGATAGGGGATGCAGGTGCCCCAAGTGGCATCCTAATTGCTGTGCTGAACATCCGCCCCTAGAGCCAGGAGTTTAACATTGATGATTGTCTCATAATCAAACACCTGCACTAGTCTTGTCAAGTGCTTAGCCATGGAAATGAAAGAACGGAAGTGTGAGCTGACATGTCGTGGTGCTGAACCCCCAGACCGAGGCTTGTGAGCGTGTTTTCAAGGTTCTTTTCTCCCTCCTTACCCCGGGCCTGCCCCTCCTGTGGGTCTCTGTGGCCTGGCCAAGCACCTTCACTGCAGAGCCCAGCCCTGCACTTTTTTTTCCTTAAAGATTGATTTATTGATTGATTTGAGAGGCAGAATACAGACAGAGAGAGGGAGAGGCAGAGAGAGAGAGTCTTCCATCTACTGGTTCTCTCTCCAGATGGCTGCAATGGCCGGATCTGGGCCCATCCAAAACCAGGAGCTAGGACCTTCTTCCAGGTCTCCCACACTGGTTCAGAGGCCCAAGCACTTGGGCCATCTTTTACTGCTTTCCCAGGCCATCAGCAGGGAGCTGGATTGGAAGTGGAGCAGCCGGGACTCGAACGGGTGTCCATGTGGATGCTAGTGTCACCGGCAGAAGCTTAAACTACTACACCACACCATTGGCTCCTGCACTTCTTAGTAATTCCTCTAGTTTTGGGTGATAATACAGTAGGTCCCCTTATCCATGGCTTTGCTACAGTCAACCACAGTCCCCCCCACAAAAAAAAAAGCCTAATGCATTAGCTGTCACAGTGTCACGGTGCTTATGTCCAAGTAGCTCTTATTTTACTTAATAATGGCCCCAAAGCACAAGAGTCGTGATGTTGAGGGCATACAGCATGGAAGGAGAGATGACCAGGTACCATGTGGCCACACTGCTCAGCTTATGGTCTATAGAGAGTTGGGCACTGCCTGTGGTTTCAGGCATCCACTGGGGGTCTTGGAAATTGTCCCCCCAAGGATAAAAGGGGGCTGCTATAGCTTCTTCCAGTGGCACGGATACTCCTGTAGCCCGGGCTCTTGGTGGATGTAACAGGGTGAAGTCGTGAATCCTCTAAGGCACACTCAGGGTTCACCTTTTTCCTTCCCTAGAAGATTCTCATTTAAAAAGCTATTTTTTGTTTCTCTATTTGAGTTTCAAATACCAGCTTTTGAGGGCCTCCCTTGTCTGCTCATTCCCAAGAGAATTTTTATGATGCCTGCACTTTTAAAAAAAGGGCTCATCTGGCTTTTGGTTTATGTTTTGGACACTTTGCACTTGTGCCTCCAAATCCACTCTCTGCTGTTCTCCACTCTACTGTGTTCAGGGAGCTGGGTTAGGCCACTCGTCTCTGGCTTCCTGCCAGGATTGGCCAGTGGGAGCAGGGAGGGTGACAGTGAGGCCAGGGCACTGATTCCTCTAGCTCCCTGCCAGGCTGAGGGTTGGCCATGGCTGACCTCCTCCTTGAAGGTCCCAGTTCTTATTTGGCTGCCACATCTCTCTCTCTGGATCCAGAACTCTTTGCTTGCCTTTCCCTTTAGACCTGGGAGTTAGGGGTTGCCTGCTGTTGACAATTCCAGGATGCTTCACATCCCTGGGGTCTCCTAACCCTGCCCATGCTTCCATAAATAACATCTTCCCTAAACTGTCCTTGGTAACCCTCTCTGGGTATGCCATGCATTTCCTGCCAGGACCTGACTGCTCTCTTCCAAATACCCAGTATCAAAGAAGACACCCCAAGGGCTGTAAGGGGAACCCCAAAAAGCTTCCTGCACATCCTCTGGTGAGGGGGGAGTCCTACATTGGATCAATTAATGCTGCTGTTTGCTGTTGGTATCACGATGCACCTGTGTACCTCTTAGTTCTGGTTGGGGACCGCTGGGCAGTGCACCTGTAGTTAATGACTCTGGACATAATTCTCAAGTTCATCTGTGTGTTTTCTGATTCTGTCCAGCCAGTGAAGAGCTCCCAATTCTATGGCCAAGGAAAACCAAAATCTCACCAGGGTTCTGTGAATGGCTGCCTCTGGCATTGTCATAATGGCGTATTAGGTGTGAACCTCACTGTCCCAGGTGTGAATTCTCTCAAATAATCCAGTCATACTCAAGTGCTAGTGGTTCACTGTGGTTACACAGCTTCTAGGCAGGCTCTGGATGGTCCCTGTCTTCTGGTACTCATGCCCCTGTGTCGCTCCCTCCTCTGAATGTGGGCTGGCCCCCATGACTTGCTTTTAGACAAGAGAACATAGCAAAAGTGAAGGGGTATTGCTTCTGAGATGAGATGACCCAACACTGGGGCTTCTGCTTGCTGGGGTGCACTCCCTTGCCCTGACTTGCTCACTCTGCTAAATCAAGCTGCTACTTTCTGAGTTGTCCTGTGGCAAGGACCTGAGGGTGGCCTCTGACAGCAGCTCGTGAGAAACTGAATCCTGCCAACCACAGGGCTCTTGAGCTTAGAGGCAGGTCCTTTCCCAGTCGAGTCTTGAGATGAAATCTGGCTGAAACCTTGAGAGCTCCTTGTGGGAGACCCGTGCTCAAATTTCTGATCTGTAGAAATTGTGGCATAAGAAATGTGTGTTGTTTCAAGGTGCTAAGTTTGTTTATTTTTTGAAAGGCAGGGGTGAGGAGAGAGAGAGAGAGCTATCTTTCATCTGCTGTTCATTCCCCAAATGGCTGCAACAGCTGGGGCTGGTCCAGGCCTGGAGCTCCATTCAGGTCTCCCACATGGGTGGCAGGGACCCAGGCATTTGGGCCATCTGCTGCTGCTTTGCCAGGTTCATTAGCAGGGAGCTGGATCAGGAGTGGAGCAGACAGGACTCTACCTGGTGATCTGATATAGGATGCCAGCATTGTAGATGGCAGCTTAGCTTGCCGTGCCACAATGCCTGCCCCAAGTGGATAGCTAATACTGCAGTATAGATTTTACTGAGGATTCTAGTGAGATCAAGGTGGCATTCATATCGCCAGTCTTACAACCACTAGCCACCTGTGCAGTCCATCAGGCACATCCTCTGCTCTCCCAGTGCTGAGGGGTCCCTTCCTTTTATCCTTTCTCAATATGATTCTTTGGTTTTGCCCATTCTGGCTTCATTGGATATCATCTGTCCATTTGGAGGAACATTTTAGTTCTTCCTGACTTCTACTCCCAGATTTATTGACAAACAACATATTTAGCAGGAAAAAATATCCTCTCTGTTAATACAGCCTCTCTTTCTTGGGCAGAATGGTTGGTGTTGGGCTTCAGTGGAAAGAAGGGGCCATCAAAGAAGGAGGTACCTTTCTCTGAAGGGAGGAGAGAACTTCCACTTTGATTATGGCCCTGCCTAAATAATTTTGGAGTTTGTGGACTCAAAAGGCTTCCATAGCCTTGGCAGCTCATGACAAGAGCCTTGGGAGATCACTGACTTCATAAATAAGAGTGTCAATTGTTAAATCAACAACAGGAGTCACTGTGCATTTGCTCCCCATGTAGGACCTCTGTCCTTAATGTGTTGTACTGTGTGAATTAACAGTAAAACTAATCTTCAAACAGTACTTTATACTTTGTGTGTCTGTGTGGATGCAGACTTTTGAAATCTTTAGTATAGAGTCAATCTTCTGTATATAAAGATAATTAAAAATGAATCTTAATGAAGAATCTTAATGAAGAAGGAGTAGGAGGTGGGATGGGAGTGGGGGTGGGAGGGCAGGTATGGGGGGAAGAACAACTATAATCCAAAAGTTGTACTTGCAAAATTTATATTTATAAAATAACAGTTTTCTGAAAAAAGGCATTGGGTTTAAGATAAATAAAATATCTATTACATTAATCTCTTAGCTTCTTCTTGTGTATATTGATACTCAACAGTTTAAAGCAGGGGCGAGTGTGCGGTCTAGCAGTTAAGATGCCCGCTTCACATAAAAAAAATGCCTGGGTTTGAGTCCCAGTTCTGCTCTTGATTCTAGTTTTCTGCTAATGCATATCCTGGGAGGCAGGTTTGGCAAGTTTTGATTTGTTTGGTACTATGGTTTGGGTGTCCCTCAAAACTCCATGTGTCTGTCAAAGGTTTGGTCCCCACAGCTGGTGTTGTGGCTTAGTGGGTTAAAAAGCTGCCTGGGATACTGCATACCAAATGGGTGCCTATTCCAGTCCCAGCTGCGCTACTTCCAATCCAGCTCCCTGCTAATGAGCCTGTGAAAGCAGCAGAAGATGGCCCAAGTGCTTGGGCCCCTGCCACCTATGTGGGAGACCTGGATGGAATTCCAGGGTCCTTGCTTTGGCCTGGCCCAGCCCCAGCTGTTGCAGCCATCTGGGGAGTGAATCAGGGAATAGAAGATCCCCTCTCCCTGTTTTCCTCCCTGCTCTCTGTAACTCTGCCTTTCAAATAAATAAATAAATCTTAAAAAGTTTAATCACCAGGGTGGTGCGATTGGGAGGTAGAGGAACCTATAGTGGTGGGGCCTAGTGGGAGATCCTTAGGTTAGAAGGGGGCATGCTCTCAGGAGGTTGCTATTGAAGCCTGAATGTGGGCCCAATTTTTCTCTCTCTGCCTCCTGCTCTCGGTGTGATCCTTCCTTCATATGATCCCTATCATCTGCGATGGTGCCGTCACCAAAGGTTGTGTCAGCCTACAACACAGTGAGCTACATAAACCTCTCTCTCCTTCATTAAGTAGCTTGTCTCAGGTAGTTTATTATAGTAATGATAAGCTGACTAATGCAGCTGGTCCATGCAGGCAAATCCTGGGAGGGCTCAGATTCAGTTACATATCCAATATCCATGCAGCAAGAGAGATAATGTAGGTGTTTACATTGGTGTTTTAAATATGTGACCCAATAAATCAACTAAAATGCAGCAAAATAATTATACAAAAGACAAAGAAGTAGGGAAAACTTCAGGAATTGGAGCTGTTGAAGATAAATCTGAATGTGGCCATTCTTACTACCCATGTGTGAGATGCCATGAGCTGTCACCCAGATTCCTGTAAGAACTTCCTAGCTGTACTCTGTCTCAGATTTGCCTTCTAAGTGTCTATTTTCAATACAGAAACCAGAATGATTTTTAAAAAGTAAGTCAGAACATTATTCATTATAGCCAAAGGTAGAAATAACCTCAATGTCCATCAAATGAATGGATGGGCAAAATATAGTTCTCATGTATCCACACAGTGAAATGTTATTTGACAGTAAGAGGCAGTCAGATTCAGAGACAGGAAGTAGAAACGCGATTGCTGGAGTGAGGGAAGCTGAGAATGGGAGTCGTCTGATGAGTCCAGAGTTTCAGTTTTGCAAGATCAAAAGAGTCGTGGAGATGGATGGTGGTGATGGTTATATAATAATGTGGTTGTACTTAGTGCTACTCAATTGGAAACTAAAAAATGGTGAAGATTGTCAAAAAAAAAAAAAAAGAAAAAAGACTCAAATACTGATATGTGCTGCACTGTGGATAAAAGTTGAAAAGCTTATGCTAAATGAAAGAAGCCAAGCAGGGACCAGCGTTGTGGTACAGAGGGTTAAACTGCTACCTGTGTTGGCCGGCACTGTGGCTCACTAGGCTAATCCTCCGCCTGTGGGGCTGGTACTCCGGGTTCTAGTCCCTGTTGGGGCGCTGGTTCTGTCCTGGTTGCTCCTCTTCCAGTCCAGCTCTCTGCTGTGGCCCAGGAAGGCAGTGGAGGATGGCCCAAGTGCTTGGGCCCTGCACCCTCATGGGAGACCAGGAGGAAGCGCCTGTCTCCTGGCTTTGGATCAGTGCAGTGTGCCGGCCGTAGTGGCCGTTTTGGGGGTGTACCAACAGAAGGAGGACCTTTCTCTCTCTCTCTCTCTCTCTCTCTCTCTCTCTCTCTCTGTGTGTGTGTGTCTCTGTCTCTCACTGTCTAACTCTGCCTGTCAAAAAGAAAAAAAGATGCTGCCTGTGATATCAGCATCTCATATGTGTGTTGGTTCAAGGGCCAGCTGCTCCAATTCTGATGCAGCTTCCTGCTAATGTGCCTGGGAAGGTAGTGCAAGGTGGCCCAAGTATCTGGGCCCCTGACACCCACGTGAGAGACCCAGATGGAGTTCCAGGTTCTTGGCTTCTGCCTAGCCCAGCCTTGGCTGTTACAGCCCTTTTTGGGGGAGTGAACCAGTTAGTGGAAGAAATCCACCCCCCCACCCCATCTCTGTATAACTCTGCTTTTCAAATAAATTTTTGAAAAACCAAATAATAAGAAAGAAGCCAAGTACAAAATGCCACATCTTATACGATTACACTTACAGGAAACATTCAGAATAGGCAAATCTCCAGGAACAAAAAGCAGATTAATGGTGGCCCGAGACTGGGGTTGAGGGGTGGGGACTGTAGGCAGGGACTGCTCTTGGGCACAGAGTTTCTTTCTGGGGTGATGGAAATATTCGAAAATACACTGGTGATGCATGCACTATTATGTGAATAATAGTCATTGAATTCTAAACTTTTTTTTTTTTGACAGGCAGAGTAGACAGTGAGAGAGAGAGACAGAGAGAAAGGTCTTCCTTTTGCCGTTGGTTCACCCCTCAATGGCCGCTGTAGCTGGCGCGTTGCGGCCGGCGCACCGCGCTGATCCGAAGCCAGGAGCCAGGTGCTTCTCCTGGTCTCCCATGGGGTGCAGGGCCCAAGCACTTGGGCCATCCTCCACTGCACTCCCTGGCCACAGCAGAGAGCTGGACTGGAAGAGGAGCAACCAGGACAGAATCCGGAGCCCCGACCGGGACTAGAACCTGGTGTGCCGGCGCCGCAAGGCGGAGGATTAGCCTAGTGAGCTGTGGCGCCAGCCGATTAAAAATATTTTAAAAAATAATTGTGCTTGTATTGAACATGTATGGATTTTTAAAAAGTCTTGTCATTGCTTCTTAAACAATACAGTTTAACAGCTATTTACATAGTGTTTAACAACTATAAGTGTTCCAAGTCATATAAAGATGACTGGCAGTGTTATGTGAGGTTGTAGGTAGGTTCTATGGACATACTAGGCCATTTTATAGAAGGGACTTGAATGTCCATGGATTTTAGTATTTGCAAGGGACTACGTGGGGGGTGACAGTCCTGGAACCAACCTCCCGTGGGTCCAGGGCTCATCAAGGAACAATTATATGTTGTTCAGGTCACAAGGAAGAAAGAAGTCAGATCATGACATTTCTGTTCACCTCTTCCAGAGGAGCTCTGTGTCACTTGGAGTCAAAATGAATGTTCTTCAAATCACCTGCAAGGCCAACACGCTTGGCCTCCCATCCCTGCCTTGTCTGAGCTCACTATTTCCTTCAGCTGTGCAGGCTCCCTTGCTGACCCCCAGCCGCCCAGACCTGCTCCTGCCTCCAGGCGTTGCCCTCGCCGGTGGTCCTCTCTGTCTCCAAGGTGCTGCCATCGGATCCACTCAGGGCTTGCTCGCTCCTCTAGGACTTTGTTCAAATGTCACTTCCTGGCTACCTCTCTGAGGGGCACCCTCCAGAAAAGGGCATTTTTGACATTTTCAAGTTTTCTTCTTCCTTTTTACTGTGGCACACCTGAAATATAAAACAGTTCACTTGTTTTTTGGTTCATTGTTTGTGTCCCTATCCCTACCCTGGAAAATAAGCTTGACAAGGCTGGGATTTTTTTTATAAATATTTATTTATTTATATACTGGAAAGGCAGAGTTACAGAGAGGCAGAGGCAGTGAGAGAGAGAGAGAGAGAGAGGACTTCCATCTGCTGATTCACTCCCCAGAAGGCTGCATCGGCTGGAGCTGCGGCAATCCGAAGCCAGGAGCCAGGAGCTTCCTCCAGGTCTCCCACGCAGGTGCAGGGGACCAAGGACTTGGGCCATTTTCTACTGCTATCCCAGGCCATAACAGAAAGCTGAATCAGAAGTGGAGCAGCTGGGACTTGACCTGGCGCCGGCTTTACCCACTACACCACAGCCCCATCAAGATCCCCAGGGCTGGGATTTTTATCCCTTTTGTACACAGCTGCATCTTTAGTATTTGTAAAAGTGTTTGGTGCATAGCAGGTGCTCAATAAGTATTTGTTGAATGGATGAATGAAAAATTGTCCTGTGTTCAAGCAGTCCTGGTATGTTGCTTAGGAAATTTGTGGTTATTAGGGAAATACCAGCTAACTACAAATAATGCAGGAAAATGTCACACAAGCTGGCATCTTGATTACACAGATCTATTTATTTATGCATTTAGTTTTTAAAATGTTCATTTTAAATCACAGACTCTTGAGGGTAACTTAAGCCAGTAACACAATCCTTTGGGCAATGTGTCCCTTATTTTTCACTCTACTTCTCAGGCAATTGCCTGGAGAATTGTTAAAGGTCATTTAATCAGTGAATCTTGGCTGCTCTTCTCCCAGGAGTGGGCTCTATCGAGTTGCCCATGTGAGGAGCAGCCAGAAGCACAAGGCAGCTGCTGTAGTTAAGGGTGACTGCCTAGTCAGGTGGACTGGGGCTCTTCTGCAAACCACCGCTGCTTCCTCTATCAAGAGCATCTTAGTGTCTGTGTGTGTGGCAGGTGTCTCCTGGTCATCACGGTCTCATCAGATTCTGGAGCACCACAGTTCATCTCCTTGAGATTCTCCTAGCAGTCCCCAAGGTGAATGCATGGAGGATGTGACCTGGAGTCTACAGCAAATCCATCTCAAATGTATGCTCCAACCTGGTAAAAAATCTGTCCAGCCATTTTCATACATGACTGCAACCCTCATTGTAACTTATGGATACCAAGGTTCTTTGGCGTTCCTCTGGGCACGAGAGCACTCTGTGGGTTTGTCTGTCATGCAACGCTTTCATCATCTCTCCAAACACATCAGGCACTTCATGAAGCAATCTGCTTTTGTGGAAAGGGCTAAGGATTCTGGAAAGAAATGCACTTCAATATGCAGGTAAAATAAGAAACAAAAAGAATGGATTGGAACCGGTGCTGTGGTGTAGCGGGTTAAACTGCTGCCTGCAGTGCTAGCATCCCATATGGGAACTGGTTCAAGTCCCAGCTGCTCTTCTTCCAATCCAGCTCTCTGCTATGGCCTGGGAAAGCAGTAGAAGATGGCCCAAGTCCTCAGGCCGGTGCACTCATGTGGGAGACCCGGAAGAAGCTCCTGGCTCCTGGCTCCTGGCTTCAGATCAGCGCAACTCTGGCCATTGTGGCTAACTGGGGAGTGAACCAGCAGATGGAAGACCTCTTTCTGCCTCTCCTCCTCTCTCTGTGTAACTCTGACTTTCAAATAAATAAATAAATCTTAAAAAAAAAAAAAGAATGATTTTGGAACTGGAAATGGAGAGTTTAAAGTAAGGGTGAAGCCCGCGGCACAATAGTAGAGAGGGGGATGACTCTGTGCAGGGCTGTGGATGGGAGCCTGTTTCTACCTGCATATGCTATGTGGGTTACCTTAGCAGGCAGACAATAGGTAGGTGATGTCCAGGGCCACAGCTGGTGAATTACAAAAGATGCCACCTGTGCACCTTTATAAAATGTGACTCCCCTGGAAGGGGTGGACGACTATCAAAAGGCAGCTCTTCGTCCAAGCTCAGGCCTCTGAACCAGACCAGATGGCTTAATCATGGTTAAGTCAGAGCTTGGACTGGATTTCTGTCCCCACTGATCACTTTGGTCAGGTGCCTTTGTGCAGCACGCACACAGAACAACTGTGTTTGGAGACCCTGAGAATGCCCACTATTCTTCATTACAAGACTCAGCAATTTAGAAAGCTGAGAGAAGCATTTAAAAACATAAAGTTGGGGCAAATTTGTGTCGAATGTGTAAGAAATTCCTTCCTTAGTGAAAGCAGTTCTATGAGATTGGTAACAGCATAGCTGAGTCGGGGTGTAGACGCTTGATGCTTACATATCCGGCAGACTGGTAGTTCCTCAGAGAAGGAATTAAGTCGTTCAGCCGATCAAATGGGGGCTCGTGTGGCAGTTCAGTTTAGTTTGAATGTGTATGTGTATACTCTAAGGCTGATTTTGAGACTGACACTTGAATATGTGTAAAAGGAGACAACTTGGGTTGAAATAACCCGTTTTTCTTTTTCTTTTTTTAATGCTTTTTGGTTCATTGGTAACAGTGAGTTGATTTATCCCTAAAATAGTTCAAAGCCTTTTCTGTTTTAGCTCTGGGAATAATGTTTTTCTTCATTTCAAAGATGTAATGTTTCTGCTAACAGTAGAGAAAGATAACAAAGATACGGACTTCAGGGCTCTTTGAAGGCAAAATGGTATTCTGAATTGGGTTTTCATTAGAGAGAGGGGTGCATCCCGAATCTGGGTTTTATGATTTCAGGTTTGTTTGTTTATGGGTTTCTTTGCTTAAACTTTAGGTGCATGCATGATCATGTGAAAAGCAGAGATGGACAAATGCTGTTTGATTTCTAAGTCTTTTCAAAGGCACTTGAAAATGTATCCCAGGTGTGCTTAACTTTCTTTTTCTTTTCTTTCTTTTTTTTTTAAAAAAGTGATTTATTTATTTATTTGAACGGCAGAGTTACAGAGAGGCAGAGGCAGAGAGAGAGAGAGAGAGAGACAGAGGGGTCTTCCATCCTCTGGTTCACTCCCTGGATGGCCACAATGGCTGGAGCTGTGCCAGTCTGATGCCAGGAGCCAGGAGCTTCTTCCGGGTCTCCACATGGGTGCAGGGGCTCAAGGACTTGGGCCATCTTCTATTGCTTTCCCAGGCCACAGCAGAGAGCTGGATTGGAAGTGGAGCAGCTGGGACTTGACCCATCGCCCATATGGGATGCCAGCATTGCACATGACGGCTTTACCTGCTATGCCACAGCACTGGCCCCGTTAAATTTATTTTTCACAGTTTTCATGCTCTTCCTGGAAGGAAGGCAGGAAGCCTTGTTTCCCTCCCTCCATACCTTAGAAAGAAAGAGGCTGGTGTTTCACTTCTGAATTCTTTGAGCCCAGGAGAGGAAGTGCTGAGGTTGTCCAGACGGGTTAGGTGGAGAGACAGGTCCTAATCGTCACGGGAGCAAGAAGACTTGGGGAAGAGTTGCTGGTTTAGGATTGCTGGCTTTAGAGTAGATTCTTTTCTCTAATTCTTGGTCAGTGTTAGAATGCAGGAGGGTATTCTGGAAAGTTCATGGAAAATTTGTATTATGAAAAAACCACTGGGGCCCAGTGCTGTGGTGTAGTGGGTAAAGTCGCCACCTGCAGTGCTGGCATCCCATATGGGCACTGGTTCAAGTCCCGGCTGCTCCACTTCTGATCCAGCTCTCTGCTGTGGCCTGGGAAGCAGTAGAAGATGGTCCAAGTCCTTGGGCCCCTGCACCCACACACAAGACCTGGAAGAAGCTCCTGGCTTTGGATCGGCTCAGTTCTGTCCACTGGGGCCACTTGGGGAGTGAACTGGCAGATGGAAGACCTCTCTCTCCTCTCTCTCTCTCTCTCTGTGACTCTGCCTTTTAAATAAAAAAAAGAAAGAAAAAACATGCATGGGTTTCAATTTTTTTCACCAAAGTAAACTTATCTTTTAATTCCATTTTCCATGAACTTTTTGAAGTTCCTTCACTCTTACCCAGACTCCGACAGCTACAGTGCCACTTGGTGATATAATCTCAGGGTAACTCTGTGGTGCATGTGATCTGTCATTGCCCTAAAACAACATGGTGCAGCACAGTACTATCTCTTACTCCTTGAAGCATTAGAAATATAGCCAGAGTGTTTTGAAGCCATATTGTCAGAATTATTATTTCTTTTTAAATTTGAGAGGCATAGAGAAAGAGACAGACACAGAAAGCCTCCACTCTTTTACATTACCCACATGACTACAATGACTGGCGGACTGAAGCTGAGAGCCAGAAATCTAATCCAGGTCTCCCACGTGTGGGGATGGGCCCAACTACTTGAGTCATCACCTACTGCTTCCCAAGGAATTGGAAGTCAGAACTGGGACGTGAATCCAGGTACTCTGATTTGGGATGCAGTTATCTTAACCACAGGCCAAATATCTGCCCCTGTATAATTACTTTTTAAGTTGCATTTGTTTTTTAAAATTATAACATCTTACTTTGAAATAGTTTAAGACTCCGAGTTACAGAAATAGTACAGAGATTTGCTCTCTGCCCAACACCCTCATCCTTCAATATTTACATAATTCCATTACATTGTCAAAACCAGGAAATTGATGTTGGCATAATACTATTCCAATTGATTTTAAGCTTTATTTATTTATTAATTCCTTAATTGATTTATCTGGGGAGTAATCTAGAAGCAGCTACTGCAAACCCTGGATTTCCTGGTTCAAAAGTTTGCAATTAGTGTCCATGAAACCAGCCAAGAGTTCATCCTTGAGAAATTCCCATGACTTACTCCTTGTGAGGGAGCCAGTGTGATTTACCACATCATAGCCAGTCTTCTTTGAGAACCATGCATGTGGGCAATGAGAATAAGTCATTTCCAGAATACCTTGTTGGAGGGTATTTTATTCTTTATTTGTCTGAGCAAATGCACCAGCTGACTTTTGCCCAGCATTGCAGAAGAAATTGCCTTGGACAGGACTGTCAGTGCTGGGGGCCCTGTGGACCAAGAAGGGATAACTTCAGTCTTGCACAGAAAGACCAGAGAGGAGAGTTGGGTGGGGTTGACTGGGCAAACCCTAGCCTACTTGAAGAACAACAGCATTAGAAAGAGCAAGTTGAGAGTACGGGGCAAAGACAGAGTCAATGAAGAGTACCACTTGGGGGCATTGATTTTTCTCAGCACAGCGATCTGCAAAGGGCAGTAGTTCTAGCCTTTTCTCGTAGATGAAAAAACGGAGGCTTGGCCGCGTGAAAGGCGGGCAGAGGAGATTGTCTGGGAGAGGGTATGTGGCTGTCTGCACCGTGAACTTTCTCAGCACCCTCCCCTCGTCACCATCCGCTCGTGAACAGTAACTCTCTTCCCAGGCCTTGTTTATCTTTCCTCCAAAGCCGATCTCTGATTTGGCTGTTTCTTTCCATCCCTTTTGTCATCACTCTCAGCTTCCACCGTGTCTCAGTTGTACGCGGTAATGGCCTCTTTGCTCGTCTCCCCACTTCCTCTTTTGCCTCCTTTCTGGTTCATCCTTTCAACAAAAGCCAGAGAAACTTAAAAAAACAAAAAACAAAAAACCTCTGTGTTGGATGAAGCTACTGCCCTCATTCATTCATTCATTCAAACGTTGCCTAAAAATCACTATAAAATCCAGAACTCCCATCACAACCTACACGACCCAGCATGGTCTGCAACCTGCCAGCCTCTCTGGTCGCATGATCTGCCCACCCTGCCGTCACTGTGCCGCAGCCACACTGTCCTGCTTCCATTCCCTCAGCTGCATCCTTGCTCTCCTCCTCCAGTCTTCATCCATGCTCTTCCCGATGCCTGAGATGCTCTTCCTTCTTCTTTGCGCTGTGAAATTACTTATCTTTCAGTTCTCACCTGCTTATCATGCCTGCAGCTCTCCAGAATCGAGTACACCTCGGGTATTCATTTAGAGCACCACCATTTTCTTTGGCATGCTTAACGCTACATAATTATGGATCTGTTTGTATGATTATGTATTTAATATCTGTAGCTCCTTACTAGGTCATAAACTGTACCTGGTCCAGAACTGTACTTTCAAAGTTAATCAACTAATTTTCATTTTATCTGAAAGAGTGACAGAGAATCTTCCATCCTCTGGTTCACTCTCCAAATGAGTGCAACAGCCAGTGCTGGACCCAGCCAAAGTCAGAAGCCTGGAACTCTATCTGGGGTCTCCCACATGGGTGGCAGGAACTCAGGAATTTGGGCCATCATCTGCTGCCTCCCAGGAAGCTGAATTTGAAGCAGAGGAGCTGAGACTTGAATCAGGCACTTGGATGTGGGGTATAGGTGTTCCAAGCAATGACTTAAGCTCCTGTGTCAAAACTCCTGCCCCTGGAGCTGTGTTCTTATTGCTCTCTGTTGTATTTCTGTGGTCCCATGAGGTGGCTAGCATGTGATAGGCACTCTGTAAATATTTGTTGAATGAATACATGAATGAACAAATGAGTGAAGCACACATAGGATCGCTGACGATTCTGACTTTTGATATTTTAGTGTCATTTTTCACTTACAGGTAAAATGTTACCTGGAAGACATGAGTTTGAGGCAAAAACTTGAAATCAGTGACCTGTGCCGCATACTAGATACATGTCCACACAACCTGCAATCCCTGAGTTGTGACATGGCATTGACCCTGAGGTTGCAACAGTGAACTTGGCTACAGAGGCATTGAGTGCACTGCCAACCGCAACTAGCAATCGAGTAGTGAGCAGCAGTGTCAATCTTAAAAGCATCGGATATTCTTAGATGCTTATTTTTATAATTGGTTTTATTATGGAGTTGCTAAAATGGGCCCAAACCATATGTCTCTCCATCGAGAAAAGTCTGAACACTGACTGCAGGGACCTAACACTTGCAGAGACATTGAAAAACTGCCTGCATGGCTTTGGAAGTAAAGCACTCATATTTTTTGCAACTCAAAAGAAAAGTCTTGGCTTGGAGCGGTACAATGAGAAATGCAATCAAACAAACAGATAAAAAATTGTTTGTCTCTTCATTCAAGGTCAGTTTAGAATCACTGTTGAACGGGCCCCATAATAACAGAGAACCTGCAGAGCCCAGAGCTGTAGAAAGGGCTGAAATTATTTTGGGTCAAAAAGAGGCAGCCAAGTTGGAAAAGGTGTCCTTATTGAGTGACACCATCAAATGGGTTCAAAAGATGCACTTGTATAATTGGTGGAGAGACCTCAGGGCGGCCAGTTCTTTATGTTTTGATGAAAGGGGAGACGTCAGTAGCTTAGCCATTTTACCATCTTTAAAATCATGAAGTCTACGAAGGCGTGCTCATTTGCCCGGTGCTGAAGGGTAGAGCAGGTGGTGAAGGGATTTTCAGTAAGGCATACTGTTCTCTTTTTCTGGCAAGTTTCAGTATTTGCCATTTGGGTCCAGAAATTTATTGTGTCTGTGTTTCTGAAGTACTTTGACCCTGAGAGGGAAGACAGAGGAGCCTGAGATATGACGTTCATGGACCTCAGTGGAAGCTGAACTTTTGAAATCGAATGATTAATACAATAGCATCTTGCTAAGAATAGTCTTGCTGGGGGGGTTCATTTGTTTTTCCTGGTGACAAGTAATTTATTTATCTATTAGAACTTTTAAACAGCAGCTTTAATGATTAAAATTTTTTTAAAAAATATTTATTTATTTGAAAGAGTTACAAAAAGAGGTAGAGACAGAGAGAGAGAGTGAGAGAGCCCATTCCCCAGATGGCTGCAACGGCCCAAGCTGCGCCAATCTGAAGCCAGGAGCCAGGAGCCTCCCCGGGCCTCCCAGGTGGGTACAGGGGCCCAAGGACTTGGGCCATCCTCCACTGCTTTCCCAGGCCATAGCAGAGAGCTGGATCAGAAGAGGAGCAGACGGGACTAGAACCGGTACCCATATGGGATGCCAGTGCTTCAGGCCAGGGTATTAACCCACTGTGCCAGAGTGCCAGCCCCCCAAATTTTTTTATTTGAGAGGCAGAGGGACAGAGAATGAAGTAGACAGAGAGTGCTCCCATCCAGTGATTCACTCCTCTAATGTCCACAACAGCTGGGCTGGGCTGAGGCTGAAGCCCAGAGCCAGGAGCTCAATCCAGGTCTACCACATGGATGCAGGAACTCAATTACTTGAGCCATCACCTGCTGCCTCCCAGGGTCCACATTAGCAGGAAGCTGGAGTCAGGAGCTGAAGTTGGGAAATGGACCCAGGCACTTGAACGTGGGATGTGGGTATCTTAACTAACCACTATCCTAACTGCTAGCCAAATGCCTGACCCATAATGATTTTTCAAAAGTTACATGCACATGATAAAAATTTAAGCAGTACCGGGGTGTCCAAGCCTCTCTCCTGACCAGGGACCATAGTCCAGCTTGGCTTCTTTCATGGGGAGCCCACACCTGTCTATGTCTCCATGCACATAAAGTCATTTCCTTCTTTTATTATCACAAGTGGTAGTGCACTGTCTTGTCTGTTTTTGAAATTGAGGGGAAGTTCATATAACAAAATCCGCCTTTTTGAAGTGTGCAGTTCAGTGGTGTTTGGTATATTCCCATGGCCGTGCAGCTGGTGGAACATTGAATTCTGTTTCCCACCATGTGTTCACTTACTGTATGTGGTGATTGTTCCATGCCAGTACAAGTAGATTTCTCTCTCTCCTCCTCCCTCCACAGGTAACCTGTGCAGTAGACCTGGAGACCTGGAGACAAGTTGCTCAGCTCCTCCTTCAGGACACTGTCCTGCAGGGAAGAGTGGGGAGGTCACAGCCTGCTGCTGGTCACTCTTTCAGGGTCCTCGTTAGCTTCAGGCATGGACTGAGCTTCAGGCTCCCAGGCATGGACTGAGCAAGAGGCTGGTACCATGGCCCAGCCATTTTCCTAGCAATCTTGGCTGCCTTCCAGAAGGCTGGGGACTCTCTGAGTTCTAAATTGTACTGCCCAATCCCGTTTCCTCTCCTTTTCCTTCATGGCTGTTCCTCCCTAACATTTACACGGTCCGTCTCTGCGTGTGCTTCTCAGAGACCCCAGACAACACATGCGGTGTTCCATGAATCAGGCCTCCTATCCATCGATGCTGAGGTTGCTACCAGTGTTTTGCTGCTACACATAGTATGGAAGGCAAATCTTTGTACACATGCAGAAGACTATCTAGAGAATAATTTCCCAGAGGTTAAATTGTGGGTCAATATAAATTTTGCTTTTAGAATTTTAATACATATTGTCTACCCGCGTGCTCCTCCCAAGAGACTGCATCAGCTTACAACCCCATGAGATTATACTATCACATTTAAAAAGGTTTCCAGTAGCTAAGGTGAAAAATGTTGTCATAGTTTATCTTTTTTTTTATTTTTTTAAATTTGAAAATCAGAGGCAGAGGCAGATACAGAGAGGTAGAGAGATCTTCTACCTGCAGGTTCACTCCCCAGATACCTGTGCATGCATGAGAGAGATATCTTCTATCCGCCCTCCCCCACGGGAAAATAAGCTTGTCAAGACTGAGATTGTTTTAAAGTATTGATTGATTGATTGATTGGAAAGGCAGAGTTAGAGAGGTGGAGAGAGAGAGAGGGGGTCTTCCATCTGTTGGTTCATTCTCCAGATGGCCACAGCAGCTGGAGCTGTGCCAGTCCAAATTCAGGAGCCAGAAGCTTCTGTGGGTCTCCCATGTGGGTGCAGAGGCCCACGCACTTGGGCCATCCTCTACTGCTTTCCCAGGCCATAGCAGAGAGTTGGATTGGAAGAGGAGCAGCTGGGACTAGAACCAGTGCCCATATAGATGCCTGTGCCGCAGGTAGAGGAGTAACCTACTGTGTCACAGTGCCAGCCCAACAAGTAGTTTTAATTTGCTTTTATTTTATTATGGGTGAGGTTGAATGCATTTTCAACAGTTTACCAATGATGGTAAGCAAACGAAAACACTCTTTCATATCAAACCAAGCAAGAGTATAAACAATTTGCCTTGGGACTTTAAAGATAAAATGAACACCTTGCAGAAATCTCCTGCTTGTGGAGAGGCTACTTAGTGCTACATTCCCCAGACATATTGGGGTAGAAATTCTCTTTCCTGTGCTGTTCAGGAAACCGTGATAGAAAAGTTAGAGAGATCCTGTGTGCAGATGCAGGGTAGATTTTTCTCAAAGCTCAGGAGAGTGTGAGTCCTCTGTCCTTAGAGATGCAGTACTGAGTCTGTTTAGATTTGGACATGAAGTGTACTTTAATTTAAAATGTTTCGTGAATTAAAATAATTTTTTGGTGAGTTATCATGAGTTGCGAGAACGATCCAACATGGGAAGCAAGATACACAGCAGACCATAGAATGGCAGATGTCCTAAGCAGCACTCTGGCCTCAGAATCAGCCCGTAAGGCACACGGATCTGGCTGAAAAGCCCATGAGAGTATTACAGGCATGGAAAGCCAAAACACTCTGGCAAAAAAAAAAAAAACAAAAAACAAACAAACAAACAAAAAAACAACCAACTAACCAAAACAAACAAAAACAAAACAAAACAAAACCTAAATGAAATATCTCCGCGAGTGAGATCCCAGTGAAAAGAACAGGTCATTAAAGAAAGAGGTACCTTTCTCTGAAGGGAGGAGAGAACTTCCACTTTGACTATGACCTTGTCTAAATATGATCAGAGTTGGTGAACTCAAAAGGCTTCCATAGCCTTGGCAACCTATGACAAGAGCATAGGGTGATTACTGATGCCATAAACAAGAGTGTCAATTTGTTAAGTCAACAACAGGAGTCACTGTGCACTTACTCCTCATGTAGGATCTCTGTCCTTAATGTGCTGTACATTGTGATTTAATGCTATAACTAGTACTCAAACAGTATTTTTCACTTTATGTTTCTATGTGGGTGCAAACTGTTGAAATCTTTACTTAATATATGCTAAACTGATCTTCTGTATAGAAAGAGAATTGAAAATGAATCTTGATGTGAATGGAAGGGGGGAGGGAGAGGGAAAGGGGAGGGTTGCGGGTGGGAGGGAAGTTATGGGGGGGGGAAGCCATTGTAATCCATAAGCTGTACTTTGGAAATTTATATTCATTAAATAAAAGTTAAAAAAAGAATATTTTAATTCCTACTGTTAGTTACAGGATCCATCTTAGCAAGACAAATGTCATGCCAGGAATGATCATGTTTCTTACTTTCCTGAGTGATTTTTAGAAGGAACCAGAGCAGTAATGGTTGAGCTCCCATTTCAAATGTAACAGCTCTAAGGGAACAGCACCAATGGGGAGTTGTCCTCTCTGATGACAAGAGCAAAATGGAGGTGGAGGTGTGGAGAAGGAATATTGTAAGATTCTGAGCTCTGGTCGTTGACCAAGGCTGTTAGAGTTGATGGTCGATTCCCTTCCACTTGCGTGAGGCTCTGAGAGTCACTTTGCTTCTATGATTCCTCTAGGGACAGGAGACTGTGAGAGGTGTTAGATTTCAGGCTAAGCCGAGGTAGCAAAGCAGCCCTAAGATGCATAGTTTTGAAAATGGCAGTAAAGCTCATTTTTCTCCCACGTAACAGTCCAAGCAGGTGCAGGGTTGGATCGGCAGCTTGTTTCCACGAACGAACTCATCTACAGACTTGGGCTCCTTCTGTCCTACTCCTGGGGCAACCTCTGGGGTTCTTGCCTTTGTTCACACAGTTGAAGTAGACTCACTGGTTCCACAATCACGTTCTAGGTCATGGGAATGATGAAAGGGAGGAAGCTGTCAGAGATTTCCTTTCTAGAAAAATGACGCGGATGCTGGTGTATCAGCTACACTCTCATTCCATTGGTGAGATTTAGTCACATGACCAAGAGAAGCTTAGAGTGAGATTCCAGAAAGATGGCCACATACCCTGCTAGACACCCCATGAAAGACCATAAAAGGAAGAAGAGGGGATGGATGTTGTGGAATGTCGCTCCCCGTCTTCGTGGAGGAATGACACAGGACCCTGCGTTGTTCTTTTGTCTGCTCGGCCTTCCCCGGGTTTGCTGCTGGTTCTTCCCGGGTTGGCTACCGACCCTTCCACCTCCGTGGAAGGGCGGTTCCCCCTGCCACTTTTCCTCACTTCCGCGGGGGAGCGGCACACCACTGGCCGGCTCTCTCGGGGGCTGCACAGGTGTTCCTTCAGATAGATGTTCCCCGGTGCATGTTGTCTCTCTCCTCCTTTATAGTCCTCTTCCACCAGTCCCAACTCTGCTACCCACACGCCGAGTACGCTGCTCTCCTCCAATCAGGAGCAGGTCCTGCTGTTTATTGGTTGAACTGGAGGCAGCTGTGTAGAAGCTGTTTCTCCCTTCTCAGCGCCATATTGTGGGAGAGCAGATGCATAGAATAAGTCTTAATTCCAGTAACTTAGTCTAGTCCGAGTTGCTCCCCACAGATCCCCCTTTCTTTTTATTTTTGGCGTTGATACGCACCTGTCTTCTGTGCCCCGCGGCACACACTCTGCTCTGCTTGCTGGAGTTGCCCACAGGTGCTTACAAGCCCTACCAATCAGGCAAACCGAATCCGAGTCCTCTCTTCGCCATGTTGTGAGGAGGTTTTTAGGCGCCGATGCGTGCCTGAGTTCAGTGCCCTGCAGCGCATGCTCTGCTCTGCTAGAACTGCCTGCAGGTGCTTACAAGCCCTACCAATCAGGCAAACCAGATCCGAGCCTTCTCATTGCCGTATTGTGGGGAGACTTATGTTGATAACGTGCCTGTCTTCGGTGACCTGCATCTCATACTCTGGTCGAGCTGCCTGCTGGTGCTTATCGCCTAATCAGGTGGACCGAATCCAAGCTTTCTCATTGCCATGGTGTGGGGAGGCCTTATTTTTCTCTATTTCTCTATCTCCGGGCATTCCTATTTCTCCTATTTTACTTCTATCTACCAGCATTCCTATTTCTCTCATTTTAACTTCTAAACTTCTGTTTCTCTTATCCCTGCGGCTTCCCAGCGCCCGCTCCGAGGCTGCTTCTTGGCGGCTTCCCGGCTCTGAGCCGCTTCAGCCTGAGCTTCTCTCATCTGCGCGGCTTCCTGGCTTCGCGCGCGCACTCCGCGGTCTCCGCGCCCCTTCGCGCCTGCACCACGGCCTCGCACTAGCCCCACGTTCCCTATCTATTCACGCCCCGTGCTCTCTCTGCACACGGCGGCTTCCGCGAATCACACAGCGTAGCTTACGTTTCCGCCACCGGTATTCAATCTAAGTTCCCCGGGCTAACCTGGCGAATTCAACCTGGCTCATGTCCGCGCCCTTCGGTTTGGCTTCCAGTCTTTTGCTCCCCGGGCTAATCTGACGGATTCCAACCTGGCTCACGCGTCCGCCCCTAGCTTTAGCTTTTCGCCTTTTGCTCCCCGGGCTGACTTGACGAATCCCAAGCTGGCTTCCGTCTCCGCCTCAGCCTGCTTCATCCTCCCTAACATATTTTTCTCTACCCAGTATGTTTCCCTAAGTTTTCTTCCAACAATAATATTCCCCTCTCATTTCTCCTGGCTTCTCCCCACAGTCCGTATCCAAGTCTGTTTGTTCTAGCTTTCACTTTCGCTTTCGACCTTAGAGATTTCTCCCAGCTTCCCCCCGTAGTCCGTATCTGAGTCTATGCCTAGGCTTTTGATAGCTTCTTCCGGCACCTTTTCTGTCCGTCTTTTCCCTAGGCTCTTTGCTAGTCTCTCTCTCCGGTATTTTCCCACTTCTTCCCGTTTCTTCCCTCCTAAGTTTCCTATCCGAGTCACGGCACCATTATGTCGCTCCCCGTCTTCGTGGAGGAACGACACAGGACCCTGTGTTGTTCTTTCGTCTGCTCGGCCCTCCCCGGGTTTGCTGCTGGTTCTTCCCGGGTTGGCTACCGACCCTTCCACCTCCGTGGAAGGGCGGTTCCCCCTGCCACTTTTCCTCACTTCCACGGGGGAGCGGCACACCGCCGGCCGGCTCTCTCAGGGGCTGCACAGGTGTTCCTTCAGATAGATGTTCCTGGTGCATGTTGTCTCTCTCCTCCTTTATAGTCCTCTTCCACCAATCCCAACTCTGCTACCCACATGCCGAGTACGCTGCTCTCCTCCAATCAGGAGCAGGTCCTACAGTTTATTGGTTGAACTGGAGGCAGCTGTGTAGAAGCTGTTTCTCCCTTCTCAGCGCCATGTTGTGGGAGAGCAGATGCATAGAATAAGTCTTAATTCCAGTAACTTAGTCTAGTCCGAGTTGCTCCCCACAGTGGGACAATTACTTTCTCTGCCACACGGCAGAATCATAGTCTGGGAAGGGAGAGGATTCTGCATCTGTCATCGGTTGCATCCATTCCAGTGTGCTGAACTGGTACCAGGAAGGAGACAAATAGTGACAAAGAAGAGTTGGCCCACTTTTTACCTTGAATCTTCAAATTAGCCTCTTTTCTTTAAGAACCTTATATTAAGAATATCCATTTATTTAACTTGGAAGCCATTCATTCATTCATTTAATAGATAATTGGTGGAGCATCTGGCTATATGACAGAGATTGTTGGGTGCTGGATGCAGAGAGGTCCTCCTGGGGCTTCCACGAGAGTAAAGGAATAGATATTAAATAAAGAATCCCAAATTTAGATACAATATTAGGATGAATTCCATGAAGAGTACAGGACTCTGTGGAGGAGTTTAGAGGTTGAAGGAGGTTTTGGATGAAGTGGTCTTTAAGAGCTAAAAGATGTGTTGGAGTTGGCTGGTGGATGAGGGTGAAGAAAGAATAGGTTTGGCTGACTGTCTCAGGCCATGTGGACTGCTATAACAAAGTACAAAAATAGTTATTGGGGTCTCCTGTAAGATTGGGGGAGAATAGAACCAGACTAGATGGCTTATCAACAAGACATCTACTTCTCACATTTAGGGATGCTGGGAGGTACAAGGTCAAGGCATTGTCTTCTGAGGGCCCACTTCCTAAACAGCCATCTTTTTACCAAATCCTCACGTGGTGGAAGCAGCAAATACTTTCTTTGTGTCCCTTTGAAAAGGGCACTAATTGTATTCATGCGGGTTCTACCCTCATAACCTAGTCATCTCTCAAACCCCACCTCCTAGTGCCATTACTTGGGGGTTAGGGTTTAAGCATGAATTTTACAGGTGCACAGACAATGAAGGGACGAGAAATGAAATGTGTGGCTAGACAGAGCCAGGGAAAATTCTCCTGCAGCCTCCTTGTAGGCTTATGTGTATCGGTTAGCTATTGCTGCATGTCAAACTACCTCAAAATTTAGTGGTTTAAAATGACAGTCATTTGTTGCTGTGTGATTTGGCAAGTTGGCAGTCTAGGCTTCAACTCAGCTGGGAGGACTTTGTGATCTAGGTTGAGCTTCCTTACAAAGCTACAATTACCTGTGGATCAGCAGGTGCCTCTGCCTCTGGCGCACCTTGTCTCCCCTCTGTGTGTTCTCTCATTCCCTACTGGCCAAGCTCAGGTGGGCTTGTTCACATGGTGGCAGGGTTCCAAGAGCAAGTGGATGCATTCAACAACTCTTGCTTCTTATGCTCGGAACTGGCACTCCATCAGTTCTGCCACATTCTATCAGCCAAAGCAAGTCCCATGTCCAATCTTAGATTCAAAGGTGAGGAGATAAACTCCAGCTCTTTTTTTTTAAAGGTTTTATTTATTTATTAAAGAGGTAGAGTTAAAGACAGAGAGAGGGAGAGACAGAGAAAAAGGTCTTCCATCTGCTGGTTCATTCCCCAAGTGGCAGCAGTGGCTGGAGCTGGGCTAATCTTAAACCAGGAGCTTCTTCCAGGTCTCCCAAGTGGGTGCAGGGGCCCAAGGCCTTAGGCCATCTTCTACTGCTTTCCCAGGCCATAGCAAAGAGCTAGATAGGAAGAGGAGCAGTTGGCACACAAATCGGTGCCCATATGGGATGCTGGTGCCACACGCGGATGCTTAGCCTACTATGCCACAGCGCTGGCCCCTAAACTCCAGCTCTTGATGGAAGATTTTCCAAGTTACAATGTAAAGGCTGAGAAACAGGGAGGAGTGAATAAGTGAGGGCATTTTTGCAACCAGGTAAAGAATTTGTGAGGTTGGAAGTCACAAGAGATTTTTAAGCAACAAAGACACATAGCCACGCCCACTTGTGCTTGCAAAATGGCTGAGTCTGTGTCTTATGTTGACATCTTGGTTGTGAGCCCTTGGGAGGCACGGTCTGTTGTGACCTGTCTCAGGGCTGGACATGGTGCCCATCTGCCCACTCAAGCCCTTTGGTTGTAAGCTAGAACCGAAAGCTCCACATTTCCAGCACCTCCAGGTTTCCCAGTGAGTTGCTGTCAAGGGGCGTTTCACACAGCTTAACTTGTTTGGAGTTGTGAAGCTAATACCACCACCACAAGCTGAGCTGTGAAGAAGCCCAGACTTGTCTAAATTATCATTTGTTTGTTGGGCCTTAAGGGGGTCTGGAAAAACCTGTTCCAAATTCTCTCTCCCACAACACACAAGCATATTTGCCCAAACTGGCATTTCTCTTCTGAGCATCTTTTACGGCAGTGTGAGATTCTGCCAAGTACGATATGCTGCTTGTTGTGCTATTGTCTCTCGATTAACCCTTCCTTCTAGACTCGACTCTGCGGTGGGGGGCTCTGGGTCTGCCTTCTCCACTGCAGGCTCAGTGTTCTGTAAATAGAAGAGGAAGGGACACCCTCCTTCTTATTTGCTTGCTCTCTGATCAGCATCATCCAGCAATGATTCTTCTCCCTGGCAGGGCAGTTGATTACACACAGGCTTGTTCCATTCCTAGGTTTCTCCCCAGACCCAGGAGCTCCCAAGGAGACACCAGCATTATCAGAGTATTGCCCCCTCCTCAAGGATTGAGTCTTGGCTCCAAGAGCCTCTTTGTAAAAGTTTCTGGGTTCTAATAACTGCTCATTGAACTACTATCTCCACATTGCCACGAGTGTCCCCTCTTACATTTTTAAATTCTCTTTTACTGCTCTAAAAATTCTGATAAAATAAACATGTTCAATTTCTGTTGTGTTGCCCAAACATTGGCTGGCACATATGGTCTATAAAATCATTCTAAGTGGTACCAAGTTGAACATTAAAAATTTTTGAGTTGACACTTACTTAGTATAACACATATTAGGGAAAAATATGTCTACCACACCAATTTAGAATAGGCCTAATGGGTTGTTACTTCATTAGTTCCCAGATATTATTACTTAGGATTAAATAAAACTAAGCATGAGCTAACTTAAAGAATAATATTAAGCAAATAATTGAGCAAGTTGGTACACAGCCAAAATAATGAAGGTAATATATAAATGGAATTTTGAAAGCCACTCAATTAAGGCATTTCCTCTTTGCCTATCACCTTGTATTAAAAGGACCCCAGCAGGCAAAAAATAACCTTGATTTCAAAGGAGAATCAAGATTGAGGGAAGACGAGAAAACTCATGAAGTCTGCTTTTCCTAGATCTCTACCTTCCTAGGACCGTGTGTGACGTCATCAGGGTTCCGACGACAGCACCCACACTTGGCCTTTCCCCAGCACTTGGATGCCAGCCAGCAGCTGACCCTTTGTTGAATTCAGAGGAAGAGCATTGCGTATTTAGACAAGCTAACAGTTGAGAGGGGTGGCCACCATTTTGACAGTCATTTCCTTAGCTATGCAGAAGAAGCTGCCCCCCAGAAAAACCAGTGGAGTTGCTAAACTTGGGGGACAGACATCTGTGTTCCAGCAGCTGAAGTTGTGGACTCCATGGGTCTGTCTGGCGGTCAGATGCTGGATCTGGGAAGACTGTGTAGCAAGGTCGGCAGAGGAGCGGGGTTTTGAGGGAGGGTTGAAGAGCCACTCAAATGTTCTACCTGTAGCTAACAAGAAACAACCTGTAATGACATCCTGTTCTGAGAAAATTGAACGCTGGCTCTTCTTGCTTGTGTGACAAAGAGTTGAGATAGTTATTTTTGTTCCAAGAAACCCCAGATGGGAGACAGGCAACCCACATGGTCTAGAGAGGCTACTCAGCCTTCAGATAGGAGACTTCATCAGGAGCCAGTAAGGGTTGCCAGGCCTAATGAGGTTATAGCAGTGGCAACCGTGCCCTTGAAAGGTGACTTCCGAGTTATGCGCAGTGGCGTAGAAGATAAGCAGAGCCCAGTGAGTGCAGACTTGGTCTCAGACGGACGTCTCTCGGAGGAGTCTCAGGAGAGGGAAGGTGGGGGCCGTGCCCCTCCGTGACTGACACCGAGAGTCATGGGCTTTAATTTTGTTTCACCTCTGAGAGAAAAGCTGACACAGGTGTGTCAGGCAGAAAGGAAGGGGACAGGAAGAACTATTTCACTTATACCTGAATGTGACAGCAAAAACTTTTCAATTTAGACATTCAGTGCTTCACAGAGATTTCTTAATCTTTAGAGAGATTCAGACGTGCTAAAATTTTCTGGTTGAATGTTTTCCTTTAGGAAACAATCCTTTAGGAACAGAGGTCCAGAGTTAGAGGCAAAAGCAATTCAGAACCCCAATTTTTCTAAGATAGCTAGCAGTTCCACTTGAAACGATCAATACGATAAAGAAAAAAATGAAATTTGGTTTCTGCACTCATTTGAATCTTTTTGGAATTTTTTTTTCCCACAGAGTGTCTTAAAAAGGACCAGGTTGCTATTTACTGATAGATCTTCCTGAATGTCTCACTACCAAAATTTTTTTTTTTAAATTGTGTTCTTTTTTAAAATATTGTTTTCTTCATTACTAAACTTCTCCAAGTGTAGGGGTGAATCACAACAAGGCAACTTTCTTGGTCTTAATTTCTCAATTGTGTGTTTTAAGATTTTATTTGTTTATCTGAAAGAGTCCCAGATTGGGGTGGGGGGGAGTCCATCTGTGCTGGTTCACTCCCTAGATGGCCACAACTGCCAAGGTGGAGCCAGGCTGATGCCAGGAGCTTCTTCTGGGTTTCCCACATGGGTGACATGGACCCAAGCACTTGAGCCATCTTCTGCTGCTTTTTTCCCAGGCCATTAGCAGGGAGCTGGATTGGAAGTGGAGCAGCTGGGACTCAAACTGGCACCCATACAGGATGGTGGCATTGTAGGCAGTGGCTTTACTCACTAGGCCCCAATGCTGGCCCCTGTCATTTGTTTTCGACGCATTCATTTTCTCTACCATAGAACTAATCAGTTACCAAGTCAATGGGGCCACTCACTCATTCCACAAATGTTCATTGAGCACATAATACATGCAACCTTATCCTTCCACTGATATTAGTCCTCAAAGTTTGCATTCAGGGCTTTCTATGATGGGTCCTTATCTTCTGCCATTGACAGTACCACTTGGTACATTGTACTTAGTACGTTGTCTCTCTTGTGTCCAAGCATCAATAGGATAACTGTCAGATTTACCAATATGCATCCATTTAAGAAGGGAAATAAAAATGATACCTACTGCCATTGATTTGACAGACATTGCTCCAGCTACTATCATGGTCACCCTGCCAAGATGACGTGGGTTCTTCCACCCTAGATTTGGTTCAGATGTCATGGCTTATGATGATACACATGCACCAAGTGGGCAAGAGAAGGTGTATTGCTCATACCCTGAGGCTTTTTGGGGAGAACAGGGCATTTACCCATGCGCATTCAAACTTGGCCTGGGAGAACAGGGGAAGGAACTGCCTTGGCATGTAGGGTCATTTGGGAGTGGGGTTAGAGTGAAGGATCTGTGTGAAGACTTGGCCTTGTGGGGGGTGAACTTTGCACTGGCACCAAAGGTGCAAAGCACACAGACCTGCCTTCCACCTTGCTCAGATGTGGGGCAGAAGAGGGAGAGGGAGGACTGAAGATGCCAATAGCCAAACATAAAACATGGAGGCACAGTTTTTAAAATTTTATTACTTGAGTAAGATGTACATAACCAAGTTTACCATCATAACCATTTTAAGTATATACTTCAGTGCTATCAAGCACATTTATAATGTTGTACAAGCACCACTGCCATCCATCCAAAACTCATTCATCTTATAAAACTGGAACTCCCTGTTCATCAAACGATGACTCCCCATTCTCCCCTCTCCTCAGACCTTGCAAACCACCACTCTACTTTCTTTTTTATTTAAAAGATATTTATTTGAAAGAAAGAGGGAGAGAGGGAGAAAAAGATTTCTCCTGTCTACTGGTTCACTCCCCAAATGCTCACAATGGCCAGGACTGGGTCAGGCCAAAGTTAGGAGACGGGAACTCAGTCTAGGTCTCTCATGTGGGTGGCAGGGACCCAACTACTTGAGCCATCACCACTGCCTCCTAAGGTGCACATTAGCAGGAAGCTGGAATGGGAAGCAGAGCTGGTCCCAGGCTCCCTGATATGGGATGTAGTCATCCCAAGTGGTATTTTAAACACAATGCTAATCATCTGCCCTCTCCCGCCCTAGTTTGTCTTTCTGATTTTGACTGTTCCAGTTGCTTTTTCTAAGTGGACTCACAGTATTTGTCTTTTTGTGACTGACTGATGTCCCTCCATGTTCACCCATGTGTAGCATGTTGCAGAATTTCCTTTTTTTAAATTTTAAGGCTGAGTAATATTCAGTTGCATAACTATGGCCACATTCTGCTTATTCATTCATCTGTCGATGGACACTTGGGTTGTATCCATGTTTGAACTGCTGTGAACTATGCTGCTCTCAACACTAGTGTACAAATCTCTCTTAAGACCCTGCTTTCCATTGTTCTGCATTATATACCAGGAAGGAGAGTTGCTGGATCCTATGGTAGAGTTTTTATTACAATTTTCCCTTGAAGTTTTACCGATGACTAAAATAGTGCCATGTTTCATTTAATTGAGTTTGAACTTGTTTAATTAAGCCATGATGGTTTTCTATGAGGTCTACATCCCGAAGCTGATAAGGATGATGAAAGTCCCCTTATCAGCTCATGACTCATTCAAGAGCCCAGTATTGTGTATATTTTGAGAAGTGAAATGAGTGCTTTGGTCAGAACACAAAAAGATGTAAGAAGTGTCCTGGGAAAGCTTTGTACTATGGCTTTCGTATTTCCAGAGACGTGCATGACCTTGGTTTACAGAAAATTCAGTGTCTGTGAGGCAAGAGATTCATGGAGTTCTTTACCCCCAAGGGAGAAACTTTGTATAAGGAATTGTTTCTGCACTGGCCAAATTAGATGACCAGACCACGGGCCATGGTCTGTGATCAGCCCAGGCATCTGGTGATAGATACTTCCTGAAATTCAGCCAGTTGTGCTGACGCCTGGGTTCCCTCCCTCTCAGAAACATCCTGGCTTGGGATGGAAAGCAACAGCTTTCCAGAGAGCTCCGTCACGTTGGATGTGGTCAAGATCTCGCCCGCAGAGATTGGATGCAATGGCAGGGCTCTGGGGGCATCCAGCATAGCTGTATCGTGCCCTTCAGATGGTGAAGACAAAGCAGCTGAGGCTGCTGAAATAGGCATGAACAGAAGAGATGGCAGCAAAGTGTTTCCCAGTTGCTGATGGGATGACGTCAGTAGCTTAAATGACACTGGGTGTGACCTCAATGTGTGGGGCCATGACATTAAGATGACTGTGAGGCACCAGGCTAAAACCAGGCCACCCTGAGGTAGCAAATGAGGGCTGAGGATAATCACCACTTTTCTTTTTTTTTTCTTTTTTATTTTTTGACAGGCAGAGTGGACAGTGAGAGAGACAGAGAGAAAGGTCTTCCTTTGCCGTTGGATCACCCTCCAATGGCCACCGCGGCCGGCGCGCTGCAGCCAGCGCACCGCGCTGATCCGATGGCAGGAGCCAGGTACTTCTCTTGGTCTCCCATGGGGTGCAGGGCCCAAGCACCTGGACCATCCTCCACTGCACTCCCTGGCCACAGCAGAGAGCTGGCCTGGAAGAGGGGCAACCGGGACAGAATCCGGCGCCCCGACCGGGACTAGAACCCGGTGTGCCGGCGCCGCAAGGCGGAGGATTAGCCTAGTGAGCCGCGGCGCCGGCTAATCACCACTCTTCTAAACAGGCCTCATGTAGTGAGTTTCAATTTTTAAATACCCTCTTTTGATTTATATTGGATCTTATTCAATAGTCTAACCAGGGTCAGGGAGGTCATGGGGGTCTCATTTTTAAGCAAATCTTAAGTACCAAAGACTTAATTTAATATTAAGTTATCACATTTTGGGGAATCTGCTTATTATGGGGCATTTTAGGGCAATGGGCATTTGACGATGCGGAATTTAGGTAAGGCAATATTTCTGATGGTTAAGGAGAGGCACATCTAATTGTCTTCTATTTTATGACTCCATAACTCCTCTAAGATTAGAGGGGATATCTTGTTTAAATTCAGTGGAATCTCCAGGTATAACTAATTTGTGCCCTTGTATTGATTAAGGCCATGAAATCTTGCCAACTGGTGCATCTCAGTAGATGGTGAAGTTGATTCAGAACTTGTGTTGCAGAGCTGCAGAAGCCAATCCATACTCTTTTGTCTTTTTATTATGTAAATTTTGTAGTAAGTTTTGGGTTTCCAATTGAGCCAACTTGTGGACCTCTTTTAGTTTTTTTCTTTCCTCCTGTGTCTAGATGTTATCAATTTTATAAAGATTTTTATTTTTTATTTATTTGAAAGTCAGAGTTACAGAGAGAGAGAGAGAGAGAGAGAGAGAGAGGGGTTCCATCCACTGGTTCACTCCCCAAATGACCACAATGGCCAGAGCTGAGCTGATCCAAAGCCAGGAGCCAGGAACTTCCTTTGGGTCTCCTATGCAGGCGCAGGGACCCAAGCACTTGGGCCATCTTCCACTGCATTCCCAGGCCATAACAGAGGGCTAGATTGGAAGTGGAACAGCCGGTACTCGAACCGGCACCCATATGGGATGCCAGAGCTGCAGGCCATGGCTTAACCCACTGTACTACAGCAGCGGCCCATAGATGTTATCACTCTTTGATGGTGGTTATTGGATGTACTTCCAGAAGAAGATGTTGTCTCCCTTGTTCATACTTAGAAATGTCTTCCTCTAGAGAGCCCCAAATTAACACAGCCTGTATTAGGGGCCTCCTCTGGGCAAATGATTGTTCCACTGGGCTTAGGACCCTGGACTTAAGTTGTGTTTGAATCAACCCTTGGCTGTGCCACAGGGGTGCCGGGGCATTTTCCCTGTGACTCTGAGGATGGAGATCTTTGTTGCGAAAGAGGCATAGGAAAAGCAAAGCCATTCTGTAGGGTGTAAGTGAGCTGTCTGCTTTCAGGAGTATGACCTTGTTCTTCCATGAAATAGAAATAGCATGCACATTGCTTAGGGTATCGCCGGTCTTCTCAGTACCCTGTAAAATGGGTCTAAAGTCTGCTCGTGACACCTATCTATGATAACCTAAGCCTTGTGGTGGTCACACCTTCTGCTGGAATTGAGACACAGAATTCAATCTGAGACACACAGACGGGCCCAAGCCAAGACACATGACCTGAGGCCACTTTAAGGAAGCTCCCCATCCCACGCTCTGGCTTCTAAATGCCAGTTATAGAAAATGAGGAGTTCGATTGGTTAAATAATAGTGGAGACTTAAAAGAATTCAGTACCAGAAACAGAAAGCAGCTCAGCTCAAAGCCAGCAGGCAGCGGCATAACTCAAAGAGTTCGCTGGCCAGCAGCGGCTCATAATGCATGCCCACAGCAGGCAGCAGAGCCAGTTTGTGAGTCAAAGCAAGAGAAGAAAGACCCCCAGTGGTGGTGGTCATTGCGCAGACGTACTGCTCACTGCATTGATCGTTGTGGTCAGCCTGAAGTGGGATGGTTCACATACCGCATACACACACACTCACTTACACCAGAAGTATGACAAGATTCATTACTCACACAATGAGGCTTTCTGGGGAGGGGGACAGGGAGGCTCCCAAAGCAGGTCCAAAATGGCTCCAGAGAGCGAGGATAGGCGATGGTTTCATGTGGTTGGGTGTGGTTACTGCACTTCTTACCATCACCAAAGGAGGGAGCACTCCAGCTTTCTTTCTCTTTTTTCTTTTTTATAATCTAATATTTGAAAGGCATAATGACAGAGAGAAACAGAGAGACAGTGACTCATGTACTTGAACCATTATCTGCTGCTTCCCAGGGACATTAGCATGGAACTGGATTGAAAGTGGGGCAGCCGGGACTTGAACAGCCACTGATATGGGATATGGGACTCTAAGCTTAGTCCACTGTGCCACACACCCCTCCCCCCTCCATTACCCCAGCGTCCTTATCAGCTCACCCAGATGTGGAGCAGAAAGGGAAGAGGAAAGAATAGGACTTGAAAGCTGTGTGCATTCAAATATAAAAAATAAAATTTAGGGGACTGGTGTTGTGTCACAGTAGGCTAAGCTGTCGCGTGTGACTTGGTATTCCTCATCGGAGTGCCAGTTTGACTCTTGACTGCTCTGCTTCTGATCCAGCTCCCTGCTAAAGGGCCTGGGAAGGAAGTAGAGACGACCCAATTGCTCAGGTCCATGCCACCCATGTAGGAGACCAGGATGGAATTCTGGGTTCCTGGCTTCCACCTGGCCCAGCCCTGACCATCGTGGCCATTTGGGGAGTGAACCAGTGGATGGAAGATCTCTTTCTCCTTCTCTCTCTCTCTCTCTCTTTCTCTCTCTTTGCCTTTCAAAGAAAAAAGAAGTTAGGGTCTCTATTAATTATCATTCACAGATAAGGAAATAGTCTTAGAAGGATTAAATAGGCCACACAGTTATTAAAGAAACAGTACGTCTGGGAGTGATGCGGGCCCGTCTGTTCACTGGGTCTGTTCACTTGACTAAGGGTTGCGTGGGGCCTGGTGAGGAAAGCAAAGGGCTGAGTGCTAACAGTCAAGGGCAGATCAGCTGTCAGAGGAGGGCGCTGTCCATATGTAAGGAGTTGGGCACCATTACAGAGCTGGAAATAGGGGCCAATTTGGGATCCACACATCTGTCGACACAGTTCTTTTCCCCTTAGTCTGGCTGGCTCATTACTATTCTGTCTGATTCTCCCTCCTTGAAGTCACTGTCCCACTGGACTGTACAAGCTTTGTAGGCGTGGGGCCAATGTGACTTGTGTTTTCTTAACCAGTTGCAGGGGAAGAGGAAGCAGAGATGAGAATTATGGTTGAGCCTCCAGGGTCCTGTGAACAAGATACACAGGCATGCACACACACAGATCCTCCCCACATACATAGACATACACACACACATATACTCATACAATCACATACACACACAGACACACTCATACCCCCCACATTTATTCATACTTTTACACACATATACACACACTTTCATACCCACCTACACTTAGTCATAGCCTCCTTTTACACACACATGCATTCATATGCCTACACACATACACACTCAAACCCCCTACATACACATACACACACAGACACAGACACTCACAACTTCCTCACACTTACTCATACCCCCTCACACACACTCTGCTTTTCTTCCGATTTTCTTTCTGTACCTCTGACAGTAATATCTGGGGCCGGCACTGTAGCACAGAGGACTAAGCCAATGTCTGCAGCGCCAGCATCACATATAGGTACTAGTTCGAGTCCTGGCTGTTCCATTCCCAATCCAACTCTGCTAATGGCCTGGAAAAGCAGTGGAAGATGGCCCAAGTGCTTGGGCCCCTGCACCCATGTGGTTGACCCGGAAGAAGCTTCTGGCTTTGGCCTGGTCCAGCCCTAGCTGTTATGGCTATTTGGGGAATGAACCAGTGGATGGAAGATCTCTCTCTTTTTCTCTTTCTCTCTCTCCCCCCCCGTAATTCTGACTAATAATAAATAAATACACAAATAGGTAAATATTAAAGTCATTTCTGAAAAGCTTTTTGATGTCAAATTATATAATTAAGATATTATTTCATTCAAAACTGATGCTGTGGCATGGGCTGCTTGCTTGGTAAGGTAATACACACAGCTTATGGTTGCTCTGTCACCGCCTGGATTAATTTCTCATTAATGCTTAAGGTAACCATTCTTTTCTTTTCTTTTCTTTCTTTTTTTTTTCTTTTTCTTTTTTCTTTCTTTTTTTTTTTTTTTTTTTTTTTTTTTGACAGGCAGAGTTAGACAGTCAGAGAGAGAGACAGAGAGAAAGGTCATCCTTTACCATTGGTTCACCCTCCAATGTCCGCCATTGCCGGCGCACCGCGCTGATCCGATGGCAGGAGCCAGGTACTTCTCCTGGTCTCCCATGGGGTGCAGGGCCCAAGGACTTGGGCCATCCTCCACTGCACTCACCAAATGAGCAAAAGGAATGTTGATTTTTATCTTCTCCTATGCATTTTTGAGGTTCAGGGTTTTTGACTCGTGGTACCACTTAAATTAAAATTTCAAGCTGATTTTGTACTGATATCAAAGACTTCTCTAGAATTCTAACTTTTTATTGAAGCCAAGCAATTATAGCATTCTCATTAAAGTGTGATTTCTGAGAAGAAAATTTTTGTTATAGTTGCATTTCTGGATCTACTTTTTTTCTATCACTCAAATAGACCTTGAATCTTAAGATAACAAGACCAAGACTTTTTAAAAAAATTATGGGTTTTAACTTCATAAATTAAAAAAAACAACTCACTTTATTTGAAATGTAGATACACACACACACACACACACACACAGATATTCTATCTACTGGTTCACTCCACAAATGCCAGCAAGATCCAGGGCTGGGCCAGGCTGAAGCCAGGAGCCAGTAGCTCTATCCAGGTTTCCCACGAGGGTGGCAGGGACCTAAGTCCTTGAGCCAGGACCTGCTGCCTCCCAGGTTGCACATTAGCAGGAAGCTGTATTGGGAGGAGAAGCAGAATTAAAGCTCAGGCACTCCAATATGGGATGTGAGTACTCCAACAGTGTCTTAACCAATATGTCAAAGGCCCATACCTATATAACAGGGCAGGATATACATTTCCAATGTAGAAACTTTGTGTTTTTTAAATATCCATTTACTTGAAAGGCAGAATGATAGAGAGAGAACGCTTCCATCTGCTGGTTCACTCCCCAAATAGCTGCAACACTCAGATCTGGTCCAGACAGAATCCAGGAGCCTGGAACTCCATTCAGGTCTCCTACGTGGATGGCAGGAGCCCAAGTACTTGGGCTTTCCTCTGCTGCCGTCCAGGGTACATTAGCAGGGAGCTGGATCATAAGCAGGGCAGCTAGGACTCAACAGTGCTCTGATACAAGATGCCAGCATTGTTAAGTGGCAGCTTAACCTGCTGTGCCACAACTCCAGCCCCTAATGTACAAACATTGTAATGCAAAAGTTTCAGTGTGTGTCTTTCTGAGCATTTTTCTGGAAAGGAGGGGCACTGCGTCTTTCTGGCTTTCAAAGAGGCCTGTGAAACTCCTCGGAGAACTGTAGCATATGGAGAGGTTGGTTGCGCCAACCTCTGTCCCACCTGGTTCCAATTAATCCCAATCATTGAGTTAGGCTGTCGAGTTTTCAGCGCACCTTTGCACCCCAGCCAACTGCCCTTTAGAAAAAGGAAAAACCCAGGAAGGTTAATCAGCCCAGTCCCTGGTCCTTAAATCAATCAGAACAGCATTGAAGCCATGCATGAATTTCCCAAAGGTAAACAGATTTCTATTTAAATGTTATTGCTGTCATTAGCATCAGCTGTTTTCATTATAAATGTGCTGAGAAGTTCTTTTCTAATCTAGTTTATAAATTATGCTTATTACTTTCAGATGTTGAAAAGGAATTTCTTTTTGTTCCCAGTATCCTTTTTCCTTTTATTTACTCTGTTCCTTTGTGATGAGCCGTGATTTTATTACAGCCCTCACTACCTTTCTCAATGGCCTCTTCCCGGTGCTCCTCTGATTCCCTCTGGGTGCAAAAGATTCTTCACCTGCTCTACATGTTTCTTCTTTGACTCCCAGTAAAAACAGTTGCACATTTATTTTATTGTTACCTTCCGTCGATGGCCAGGAATACTGGTTTCTAACTACATTAGCTATATAAAGTCTGTTTAAGGCTGCATTTAAATAAAAAGTGAGTTGATTTAAAGCAGAGGTTGACAAACGTTTTCTGTAATGGGATAAATGGTAAATATGTTTGGCTCTGTGGGCCAACTGGTCCTTGGTACAGCTGCTCACTTGAGTTGTTGTAGCTGGAGGACAGCCGTGGACAACACATGAATGGGTGTGGCCAGACTTGGCCTGCAGGCTGTAGTTGGCCATCTCCTAATTCACAGGCAATTATTATGAAAGCAAGAGTTCAGGCAGTAGGCGGATAGAGCAGAAGCCTGAAACCTAAATGCCTTACGATTAGGAAACTGGGGGTTAGGGTATTACTTTGTTCAACAGGTGCTCTTACTGCACAATTGCCCTGTATCTTTTCTCTTTGATAATCCTGAGAACGCACATCTCCCATGTTGAAGGAGGCTGGTCTTCATAGATAATTACAGTGACCAGATAATTACTGTGGGTGGTGAGGGAGAACCCTAAGTGCCACCAGATTCAATTGTGTGTGTGTGTGTGTGCATACACACAGGACAAAGGGGGCTGACAAAGCCCTGAAAAAACTACTGACTTTTCCCATTCTCTCCACATTATCCACCCATTGTTGTACACTGTATGTTAGCCTTTGCCCATTTTACAGATGAGGAAACTGAGGTTCAGAGAAATTAAAGACTTGCTAAAGGTCATGAGCCAGGAAGTGGGGTTTGAAGCAGTCTGACTGCAAGACCCACATGCTGTGACCACAGTGCTACCCCTTGTCCCAATGGTGTTAAAAAGCAGTGGGTTCTTTGCTGCCAGAAAACAGTACAGCAGAAACCAGCCCATCTTTGGGAAGTTGTCAGCCTGTTCTCGTGCCCTCGATGCCCTTGCTCTCCCCGTTCCCCTACCAAGGTGACTCAAGAACTGTAGGTGGGAGGACTTGGTCTCTGCACCTGCACACACGGGGCACACATGGAGGTCTGCCTGCCCACATGAAGCTCCAGGTTTCTGTAAAGACAGCAGGCAGGGAATCCATCCACTTGTCTGCAGCTACTCAATGGGACAAGGGATGCTTGCCTGCTTGTGGGACAAGGCAATCGCCATGACCACAATAACAACAGTGAATAGTCATATGTACACTTATATATGACTCACTAGAGGTCAGACTCCCTTCTGCACTGTGCACGTGTTTCATGTGCCATCAATTCCCACAGAAAAACTCTGTGTGGTATGTCAGTTTCCTTGGGCTGCTGTACTAACTGGATGGCTTAAAACTGTAGGCATTTATTTTCTGGTAGCTCTGGAGCCCAAAAGTGTGGAATCAAGGTCAAGGTGGTGCCAGGGCTGTATTCCTTCTGAAGGCTCTACGGAAGAATCCTGCCTTGCCTCTTCCAGCTGCTGGGGGTTGTTAGCACTCACAGGCTAGCAGGTGCATCCCTCCAATCACTGCCTCCATTGTCACATGGTCTCTGTGTGTCTGCTTTTGTGTGTGCAGTTCTTTCTCTCCTTGTAAGGACACCAGTCACTGAATTTATGGGGAAACTAACTCTTTATCACTTCTTAATTATATTTGCAGAGATCTTATTTCCAAATAAGGTTACATTCATAGGGACTGGGGATTGTTTTTGTTAAAGATTATTTACTTGAAAGGCAGAGTTACAGAGAGAAAGAGAGAGAGAGATCTTCCATCTGCTGGTTTACTTCCCAAATGGCCACAGTGGCAGGGGCTGGGCTTATCCGAAGCCAGGAGTCAGGAGCTAGGAGTTTTTCCGGGTTTCCCACATGGGTGCAGGGGCCTGAGTACTTGGGCTACCTTCTGTTGCTTTCTCAGGTGCATTAGTAGGGAGCTGGATCAGAAGTGGAATACCCAGGGCTCGAACCGGCACCCATATGGAATGCTGGCGCTACAGACAGTGGCTTAACTCGCTATGCCACAGTGCTGGCCCCAATACTGGGGATTAGGACCTCAGAATGTCCTTTCTTTGTGTGTGTGTGTGTGTGTGTGTTGGATGTCTCAATATATTTTTAAAAGATTTTATTTATTTGAGAGATAGAGTTACAGACAGAGAGAGGGCGAGGCAGAGAGAAAGGCCTTCATCTGCTGGTTCACTCCCTAAATGGCCACAAGGGCCAGAGCTGAGCTGATCCAAAGCCAGGAGTCAGGAGCATCTTCTGTGTCTCCCACGTGAGCACAGAGGCCCAAGGACTTGGGCTACCTTCCACTGCTTTCCCAGGCCACAGCAAAGAGCTGGATCAGAAGTGGATCAGCCAGGACTTGAACCGGCGCCCAGATGGGATGCCGGCGCTACAGGTGGAGTGTAGCCCACTATGCCACAGCCCCGGCCCCTCAATATTTTATAACTGTTTATTTGAGAGGGAGGGAGGGAGGGAGAAAGGAAGGGAGGGAGAGAAAGAGAGAGAAAGCTCCTACCTGCTGGCTCATTTTCAAATGCTCTCAGTGGTTGGGCCTGGGCCAGGGCCTGGATCTGGCCAAAGCTTGGAGCCCAGAACTGAATCCAGGTCTCCCATGAGGATGGCAGGACCCTGACTACTTGAGCCTTCACCTGCTGCCTCCCAGGGTGCCCACTGGCAGGACGCTGGAATAAGGAGCAGAGCTGGAACCCAGGCTCTCTGATGTGAAATGTGGATGCTCCGCCTGCCATCTTGACTGCTATTTCAAACGCCTGTCCTAGGACTTCAACACATTTTTTTTAAGAGGACAGAATTCAATGCACAACAGGAGAATACTATTATTATTTCCATTTTACAAAGGGGAATCCTAATAGACTGAGAGGTTGAGAACCTGTCCAAGGTGAGGGAGCTTTATCCAAGGGTCTTCAAAAAGGTTCACAGAAAATGTGTTTTTATAAAACTGTACAGGGCCGGCGCCGCGGCTCACTAGGCTAATCCTCCACCTAGCGGCGCTGGCACACCGGGTTCTAGTCCCGGTTGGGGCGCCGGATTCTGTCCCGGTTGCCCCTCTTCCAGGCCAGCTCTCTGCTGGGGCCAGGGAGTGCAGTGGAGGATGGCCCAGGTGCTTGGGCCCTGCACCCCATGGGAGACCAGGAAAAGCACCTGGCTCCTGGCTCCTGCCATCGGATCAGCGCGGTGTGCCGGCCGCAGCGCGCCGACCGCGGCGGCCATTGGAGGGTGAACCAACGGCAAAGGAAGACCTTTCTCTCTGTCTCTCTCTCTCACTGTCCACTCTGCCTGTCAAAAAAAAAACAAAAAAACAAAAACAAAAAAAAAAAAACTGTACATGAATTTCAAAACATTTTTGCACCAAAGGAAACTTCTCATTTGATTCTACTTTTCCACAAAGTTTTTTTGAAGCACCCTCTTCCTAGCAGAGTCAGGATTCGAACTTAAGTATTCTGGGAGTCCATGCCCTTAATTGCTATATTGACAGCTGGTTTGTCCACAGAGCTGCCTGTCTCTTCCATAGCACCCGGCCTTAAGAAATGTGCACTTGGGGATGGCATTGTGGCATAACAGGTAAGGCTACCACCTGGGATGCCCGCATCCCATATGGGCAACAGTGCATGTCCTAGCCACCTGGCTTCTGATCCAGCTCTCTGCTAATGGCCTTGGGAAGCAGTGGAGGATGGCCCAGGTATTTGGGCCCCAGGGAGACCTGGAAGAAGCTTCTGGCTCCTGGCTTTGGCTTGGCCCAGCCCAGGCTGTTGTGGCTATCTAGGGAGTGAACCAGCACATGTAAGACCCCTCTCTCTCTCTGTCTCTCCTCCTCTCTCTCTGAAATTCTGACTTTCAAATAAATGAATCAATCTTTTAAACAAATTCGTTGAATGAGCAGAATGTGAATGTCTGAAGCATGAGTGGCTGCATCATTGGCAGCTCCCAAGAGCCTGAGTAGAGGTGAGGGGCTTGGCCGTGAGTGGGGATTCTCGCTCAGGCTCCCGGTGTGGGTGGGTGGGCACGTGACTAATTCCTGCTGACACCTGGGTAATTGATTTTCTATGTTCATTTCAATAATGAACAATATTAAAGGAAGCTGGCGATGCCATGGAGATACAAGCATTGTGGAAGGAACAAAGAGATTTTAATGTGTGGAGTCTCGGGCCTGGGGAAGATGAGGGATGTGATAATGGAGTATTAAAACAGAAGAGATTACACCGGCCCTCGTACCATTCATCACCGCACTCATCCAGGGCGGGTGGCAGAATGCGTAGACTGAGAGACTCCGGCATTATCTCACCGATTTATTTACATCTCAAATCAGGTTGCACTGACAGGAGAGAAAGGAATTCCAAGGAAGAAATGTAACTAGGTGATATATGTCCTACAGAAAGTGCAAACACAATACAGAGGCTCTGCTTAAATACATCATCTCAGAAGCCATCCGGCTGTCGAATGCTTAAGTCTGCATTTTATGTTTCTTGCCACGAGACCGTTATGTACCCTCCGAGACCACCTCCTCTCCTGTCCTCTACCTATTTGGCTGCATCTCCACTCTCTCTTTTTCATCCCACAGCCCTTAAATGTGTTCCTTCCTTCTCTGTCCACATTGGCCTGGACAATCTCGTCTTCCCCAGGGCTGGCTGTGGCCTGATGGCTTCCACATTACCCTTTCCTGAGTGCCTGGCCCTTGCTTTTTACTTTTTCAGTTATTCATATTCCTTTGAATAAGTGCTACATTTTCACAGCAAAAAGCCAGGTGACAGGTAAGAGTTCAGCGCCGTGCTTAAGATGCTGCCCGGGATGGCCACTTCCCACATTGGAGTGCCTAGGTTTCAGTCCTACCTCTGCTTCCCATCTAGCTTCCTGCTAATGCAAACCCTGGGAGGCAGTGGTGATGGTCCATGTAGTTGGATCCCTGCCACTCATGTGGGAGACTCAGATTACGTTCTTGGCTCCCAGCTTTCGCCTGGCCCAACCGTAGCTGTTGTGGGCATCTGGGAAGTGACCAACACGTGGAAGATCTCTCTTTCTGCCTCTCTCTTTCCCTTTCAAAGAAAGCGAAAATAGATAAATAACAATTTGAAAACTCCAGAAGGTGCTGAGGAAGGTGGAAATGCTAACTACCCTGTCTGGATCACCTTATGTCATAGACTTGTACTGTATGCTGTACCCCATAAATATAAAGGGTCTTCAAAAAGGTCACAGCAAATGTGTGTTATGAAAAAGCTATGGGGCGGGCATTGTGGTACAGCAGGTTAAGCCTCTGCCTGTGACCCTGGGAAGTAGCCACTGTATCAAGAAAATACACAAATGGCATTTTTTCCTCATTTCCTGAAGTGCTCCATTTGTCTGCGTGCTCTGTACTTTGCTTTTTCACTTCAGATCTTTCTGTGACAGTGTGTAGAGAAGCTCTTCCCTTCTTTTTACAGCTCACAATTGCACAGTGTTCTGTTACCCGTGTGTCCATAATTTATTTAATGAGTTTCCTGCTGATGAGCATTTGTCTTGATTCTAGTTCCTTGCTGTGATGGTTGATTTTAGGTGTTTGCTGGGTAAAGGGCTGCCCAAATATGTGGCTAAACATTCTTTCTTTCTTTTTTTTTTTAATTATCTTTTGAAAGGCAAAGTTAGGGAGAGACAGAGAGACAGATTGATCTTCCATCTGCTGGTTCACTCCCCAAATGGCTGCAACCACCAGGACTGGGCCAGGACGAAGCCAGGAGCCTTATCCGGGTATCCCATGTGATTGACGGAGGCCCAAGTACTTGGACTATCCTCTGTTTTCCCAGGAGCATCAGGGAGCTGGATTGGAAGCAGAGCATCTGGGACTTGAACTGGTGCCCATATGAGATGCTGGCATTGCAGGTGGAGGCTTCATCCATTGTACCACAACACCGGCTCCTAAGCTGTTTCTGAGTGTGTGTGGGAGAATGCTTCTGGGTGAAATTAACATTTGGATCTGTGGGCCTAGTAGAGCAGAGCTCTCCAATGTGGGTGAGCTCCAGGGAACCCATTGAGGGCCTGGATAGAATAAAAGCCCAAGCAAGAAAGAATTCTCTTTACCAGATTGTCTCCGATTTGGGACATCAGCCTTCTTTTGCCTTTGGATCCATCAGCTCTCTGGGATCTGGACTTCTCATCTTCCAAACAGCGTGAGCCAGTGGTTCATAATCACATTCTCTCCGCCTGTCTCTACGTGCACGCATGTGCACACACCCATAGCTGGGGTTCTTCGGGGAAACAGAACTGTTAGAGTTGTGTGTGTTCCCTATTGGTTCTGTTTCTCTGGGGATTACAGATAATACACTTGGGTTACAAACATTACCACAATGAGTAACTTTGTATGAATATAATTTCACACATGTGCACAGATATCCTTGGATAAATTCCCCCAAGTAGAATTACTGGAACAAAGAAAGTGTACAATTGTAGTTTTGTGAGAGTGCCAAATTGCTCTCTGCAGTGATGATAGGAAATTAAATCCTCACCAGCAATGCAGGAGAGTTCCTCTTTCCCACAGCTCTTATCAACACAATGTGTTATTAAACTTTGGGATTATTTCCAGTCTGATAGGTAAGACATGGTATTAAGGTAGCCAGTTTGCATTTATTTTTTTAAAAGATTTCTTTATTTATTTGAAAGGCAGAGACACAGAGAGGCAGAGGCAGAAGCAGAGAGAGAGAGAGGGAGAGAGAGAGGGCTTCCATCTGCTGGTTCACTCCCCAGATAGCCGCAATGGCTAGAGCTGCGCTGATCAGAAGCCAGGATCCAGGAGGTTCCTCCGGGTCTTCCTGGCAGGTGCAGGGGCCCAAGGACTTGGACCATTTTCCACTGCTTTCCCAGGCCATAGCAGAGACTGGATCGGAAATGGAGCAGTCGGGACTTGAACTGATGCCCATATGGGACACCGGCACTGCAGGCGGTGGCCTTACCCTCTACACCACAGATCCAGCCCCTGTATTTCTTAAGTTATGAGGGAGACTGAACATCTTTCTGTACACTTAAGAGCTAATATATATTATTTTCTTAAATTGAATGATCATTTCCATTGCTCATTGATTTATTTGTAAGGCAGAGTGACAGAGAAGGAGAGACGCAGACATCTTCCATCCACTTGTTCACTCCTCAAATGGCTGCAACAGCCTGAGCTGGACCAAACTGAAGCCAGGAACTCCATCTGGGTCTCCCACATGGGTGGCAAGGATCCAAGCCCTTGGGCCAGCTTCCACTGCCTTCCCCAGCTTATTCACAGGGAGTTGGAAGTGGAGCAGCCAGGATTTGAACTGGCAGTCTGATATGGGAAGCCGGCATTGCAAGCAGTGGCTTCACCCACTGCACCACAATGCTGGCTCCACCCACTTCTTGATGTGGGTTTTTGTTTTCCTAGAGCTGCTTGGATGCCCTAGATATGTCTCAAATTTACCATGGTCCCAAAGAGAACTCATCATCGCCTTTCTCCATGACCTAAACTAGAAACTCTTTTGTATTTCCCTGTGCTGGATAATGTGTCCTAGCCCAGAAATCTTATTGCCATTCTAGATTCTTCTCTTCCTCATTGAGCTAAGCAGCATTGCACCTGTCCAGCTCTGTGTGGTGGTGAGTCTATGTCGCAGCTGTAGATGGGAGTCAATGGTGAAGAGTAAAGTCATGCTGAGACATAGTGAAGAAGCTCATGAAACATGAGCCCCACGCTGGCAGCTCACGTACACAGGTGGATGGGGGGAATTCTGAGACACACTTCCTCTCCTAAGACCAACAACCCCAAACAGGCGGAGCTTCTCCTGGGTTTAGAAGTTTAACCAAGTTCAGAAAGAGAAACTTTAAAGAAAGGCTGTGTCGGGGCTGGCACCGTGGCTTACTGGGTTAATCCTGCGCCTGTGGTGCCAGCATCCCATATGGGTGCTGGGTTCTAGTCCCGGTTGCTCCTCTTCCAGTCCAGCTCTCTGCTGTGGCCTGGGAGGGCAGTGGAGTATGGCTCAAGTGCTTGGACTCCTACACCTGCATGGGAGACCAGGAAGAAGTGCCTGGCTCCTGGCTTCGGATCGGTGCATGCCAGTCAAGGCGGCCATTTGGGGAGTGAACCAGTGGAAGGAAGACCTTTCTCTCTGTCTCTCTCTCTCACTGTCTATAACTCTACCTGTCAAAAAAAAAAAAAGCTGTGTCTCTTCCACTTTCTCTGTGTTGTTTCCAGGGACTGTGTATTATTCTGAGGCTGGATTACAGAAGGAGCCAGCCAGGCAGCTGTCTGTGATGCTGGCTTATCAAGGCCACTTCAATATGACAACAGTGCTGAAAAGTTCCTGGGAATGGAATGAGATGCACGACATTTAATCCATTAGAATGCTCTGGGAGATTACAAATGCATTTGGGAAGAGTCCAACTTTTAGATCTTGGGGACAGGAGACAGAAATCTTACTTTCTTCACAAAGGGGGACATGATCTTATGAGAGTAACAGGTGGCTGTTACCTGGCCTTGTAATGGGCCTTACTGATTTCAGGACTTTGGTTTTGCAGATTGGGGCATGCAATTGGCTCAGAGCTGAATTACTTAGGATGCGTGGGAAGAACCCAGCACTAGTACCACCTGCCTTTCCCCCCAGTGGCAGGCTGAGCTTCTCCCTTAACAAGTTTTGGAAAAGTACTCAACCTGTAGAAGTCTGAAAGGCTCCTGGTAAAGTGCTGATTCAGCATCTCCTTCCTTCCTCTAGGGTAGGGAGTGAGAGACATGCTTGGTTCTGGTCCTGCTGAACCAAAGGAGATCTGGGTGGGTCTACTGCCATTGGCTTTTTTCAACACATCCTTTTCTGGGTGAGGAGATGTCCAGAGGGAGAGTGAGCGGTGGGGTTGGGACTCCTGGAGCAGGGCAACGCACACCTGTTGGGAAAGGATTCCTGCCAGGGAAGAGCAGGAGGAGGAGGGACTGTGACTGGTGGGAACCATCGTGACCTTGACGGACTTCTCCAGGATTCTGGGAAGACAGGCCAGTGTGTGTTGTTATGATAGGATACAAGGCTACTCTGGTCTTCCCATAACTGTAAATCTTGCCCTATAAGCAGAGGGTGTGTGAACTCATCCTTTTTACAGAATACTTAGTTTGTGTAGTATTTCTTTACATGAATGTCCCATAGATGATTTAACTAGTCCCTTATGGAAGATCCCTGTTCTGTCTTTTGTTACTGCAAACAAGACTTGTGCATTTTAAATCTCCACCAACAGAGCCATGTTGCCATCCTAGGGGCTGTGCAGTTTGCACACTCCTGGGTGCATTTCAGAAGAGCCTTACACCTTGTCTCTAGCCAGATCACACTGTTGGTGGTTCCCAGAGCGTGACACACATTGTCACATGTCCTTGCTCTTCTCTTTAATGAAGCAATCCCTTCTACACTGTGGCTGGGTCACTCACATCTTCCTTTAAGTTTTGCCTTGAGAATTGATGATGCCATCCCTGACTGCTGTAGGTAGAGTCAATCCATCCATTTCTGGTTACCCTGGACACTTGCCCACATGGAGCTTCTTTGAAAAGTTTATGGAAAAATAGAACTAAAATATGCTTTTTTTTGTGCAAAAAGGTTAAAATTCAGGCATAGTTTTTTCATGGTACACATTTCCATGAACTTTTTGAAGCAGCTTTGTATATTTGTACTCACTCACATTGTTTCTTTTTTGTAAGCTTATCTTTTTACTCCATTATTATATGAATTTAGTTTTCTGTTTGAGAGGCTAAGATACAGAAAAAAAGAGACTTCCCATCCGCTGGTTTACACCCCAAATGCCTGGGAGCTGGCAACTCAAGCCAGGTCCCCCCTGCAGGTGGCAGGGACCCAACTACTTGAGTCACCTTGCTGCCTGTGCATTAAACACTGTGCCCCACATTTTCACTTTCTTTCTTCACTAATCTCTCCCTTGCTTCACTGTGGGCTTCCTGAAGGTACACATCCTTGTATACCTAATGCCTAAGACTAGCAGCTCAATAAACATTGGATGAGTGAATAAAGTAACAAATAAATAGTCACTAAAAACAGAGAAGAACCAACCAAATTGAATTTGGACAATGAATCCAGGAGTGTGTTTTTTCACTCGTTTGCCAGTCATGCAGATGAGCTTATCTGTGTCTGCTGATTGAATTTCGACATAATTTGCATGCTGCAGGGGGAGGCTGCCAACTCACAGAGGATTCTTTTAGGCATTTGTCATTCATTATAGAACATAAGCTTGCATTGGAGTTTATGCAGCACAGCATCGACCAATTAGAGGAGATTGTAGCTTTGGAAACAAGCATCTGCTTGATGCAGGGTAAATAATATTTAAAGTCTGGTGTTTTATGCCTATCGATGTGATTAATTTGAATCCCATATAATTTTGTATTTGACCATGTGGGACTCACGGAGATCAATCCTATAATCCAAGTCACAGCTACAAAAACTGTATCTGGCATTTTCTACCATTGACCTTAGGTGCCAAGGAGATGTTTCTGCTTGGAGTGACACTGAGACTAGAGGTGCAAGTCATTTATTGGTAGCCACCTGCATATAGAATGACAGAGACAGACACCTGTCTGCGAATTCTGTCCTGAATGGCCCTTTTGTAGAAAATTTATGGAAAATGTGTGTCTTCTTTGGCCTTTGCTAAGCGGTTCTTCTCTTTCCAAGGTGAGGAGGTTGAAAGAAATGTTCAAGGTAGTACCATTTATCAAGTTCCTGTTCTATTCCTATCTGGTATGTTCTTTCCCGGATACCATATCACCTTTGTCTCATGTGAAACATACAATGCTACGGGGTCACTATTATCCATCCCTATATTACAAATAAACAAACTGTGTTGGAGGAACTTATTCGGAGCTCTCAGATAGCAGGTGGCAGTGCTGGGATTAAAGCCAGCCTGCCAAATCCTACGCTCCTCCCAGGATACCACCCTGTCCTCCCAGAGTTGTAGCCAATAGTATTTGACAGAGCCATTGGCTGTGACATAGCCTGCTTCTCTGCAGGTATTGGCTGCAAACTCTACTTCTCTTGCTTCCAAATGAAATCATCAAAAGCATTGGCATCCTTACCTCCTGTGGTTCTTAGATCATCCAATTGCTTTCTGTAGAAGGATGAGAGACCTGGTGAAGACCCTGTTGCTGGTGGGTTTAAGCATAGAGAAAATGATAGTCACGTGGCCAAGAGGGCAGAGTATCTATCAGTGAGCTGATAAGAACGCCATTGTACCTTCGGAATTTAGCAGGTAGGCCACTGGATTTCAGCAGAGTCATCTGTGGAGATTTACAAAGCATGTATGTCTGGTCACCACCCATGGATACTCTGATTGCAGGGGTATTTTAAACAGCCTCTGTGTTCTGGTGCATGGTCAGATTTTGAAATCTATGATCTGGTGTGTGGATCATCTGAGTCAGCAGACCTTGAATAGGAGTTGCTTTCTTTGGACACATCCTTTTCTTTATCACATCAGATCTTCCTGTCTCTCCTTCTCCTCTCTCCCTTCTCCCTCCCTTCCTCTCTCTCTCTCTCTGTCTCTCTAGCAGTCAGAAATTCTTAAAAGCTTTTTGTCACTAAACCATCTGCTGGAGAAATCTCCCACTAGGTTTCAAATGCCAAATCTTTCCCAGTAGCAATTTTCTTTATTATTTTGGGGAAAAGAATGAATTACATGTCTCCCCTATGAAAGAAAATACTTTGGAAATAAAAATGTTCATTATGGACCCATAGCGGTGGCTTATATTTTTTTTAAAGGAAATAGCTTTATCAAACACATGTTCTGGGAGTTTGCTTTGGGCTTCCCTTGTAAACTTGATGCTGGCCTCCAGGGCAAGCTTACAGCAGCAGCATGCTCAGTAGGTGGGGGTAGCATACAGAATGGAGACCATTTGGCTCAAAGAATGCTTAGGTGTTGTATTGGCTTCCTGATGCCCACAAGCTCTATGGAAGGTGAGCCTAACGTTGTACCCTTGTCACACTCTAGTGTCCCTTCCCAGTTCAAAATCTTCCACTGTTGGCATGAAAGACCACATCCTATGGTGGACAACAGGAGTGTTATCAAGAGACTAGGGGAGAACAGATCTGAACACATTTCCTTTGCTTCCATTTGGAGATGGTTTTTTCTTAAGATTTTTAAACATTTTGCTTTGTGACCTTCTAATCTAAGCCTTTGAAATTTATTGGATGTGGAAGATGGCTGGCAATCAAAAAAAATTCATGATCCCCTTTCAGAAAGGCTGCTGTAGGGCAGCTTCCCAGGAGGAGACTCCATTACCCACACCTTGCAGCAACATGTGGGCATGTGATGGGTCCTCACCGTGGAACATGAGCCAAAGTGACGTGTGTCACTTCTAGGTCACCTCTTTAAAAGAGTGGGTGCTCTCTCCATTTTCCTTTCCTTCTCTGCCAGCTGAGTGCAGGTAATTCCAAAATTCTGGGGGGATGTGGAACCATAAGATGGAAAAAGCCCAGGTGCCAGGATGCGTGGAAGATTTGTAACCTGCTGGCCAGGAACACCCTACTCTTCCTGTGCTTTGTGTGAGTGATAAATAAGCTCTCCTTGTCACTAAACCACTGGGATTTGGAAATTTTCTAATGACACTGGTGTGGATTACCTTCATTAACCATACACTGGCCAGTTTCCAAGGTACAGAAGGCCTTCATTTGGCTTGAGGCACTGTGAACTCTTAATGCAAGGAGGCTGAAAAGAGCTACAACTCCTCCTAATGTCCAGCATAGAATATATGCAATAGGGAAAGACTCTGTCCAGTGACAAACACTCCAAGAGAAAAGAGAATGATATTTGTTATCAGATAACAGCAGTAGATACAGATCCTGGAGGGTGAGAGAGGTCTGTGTGGTGGGTGATGCCCTTTGGGACAAGTAGACGAATGATATCTTCCTCTAAAGATGGGCGAATATTTCTCATCCCAACCCTGTCCTTGTAACAGATTTTGTAACCTCCCCAGTCCTATTCCTGCACAGACAGTTGTGGAATAACAAGAGGATCACTTTGCAAATGACATGTATCAATAGCAATAAATATTCTTGGAAGTTTACCACAAGCCAGGGAGTTGGCTAGGTATAGTGAGACAAAAGTATCTGCCAAATTGTATGTCTTCAATGTGCTTGCAAAACAGTCAGGGTGACAGAGCATAATCACCAGAAATATTAAGGAACAGAAGCAGAGAGTAAAATGAATGGTAAGAAGAGAGCTGACACAAGCCTTCAGGAAGGAGCTACCACACTCAGGGATATGACAAAGCACCGGGCAGAGAGCCTGAGGTAGAAATCCCAGTTCCATAGCTTATACCAGAGTGGAATGCAAGTATGAGTAATTTTCAAAATTTGGGTAAGCTTCTAGGAGCTTACATGTGAGTTGTGACCACAATAAAAATTGCAAGCCAGTATTCTGAAAACGTCTTCTACTGAAGTGACCATCATGCACTTCTGATTGGAACCAACATGTGCTTTTCAAGAAGAATGCACATAACATCCTCTGCTTCTTGGAGAACAATAGGTATTTAAAAATTTTTCTCAGCCTGAAAACTGATCAACCAGAATGGGTACTGGCTTTGGAATTAAAGTAGGGAACCTGGAAGCTCCCCATTGTGCTTGGTGTTAACCCTTCACTTGCTGGATCACAGTTAGACTGGGGAGGGACTCTTGTGGAGCCTTGGGCAGCTTCCTTCCAATGGATATAGGAGCATGTCATTATATTAACATTCACACAGCTGGTCAGACATATTGCTAATTTCCCAAATGTTGCCCCAGTAGAGAATCTGCTCAGATATGAATGTGTCCCCCCAGAATTCTAGGTTGAAACTAATTCCCAGTGTGATGGTGCTAACAAGTGGGCTCCTTGCAAGTTGAGTAGGTCACGATGGCAGAGCCCTAATGATGGGATTAATGTCCTTGCAGTCAGAGAGGCCCAAGGGTGCTTGTTTGGCCCTCTCAGGATGTGACAGCACAGCTGGATGGCACTGTCCATGTGGAATGATCCTCTCCAAACCCTGAGTATATGGGGACCTTGATCTTGGACAATCCAGCTCTAGAACTATGTGAATTAAAAAAATATTTGTTGTTTCTCAGTCACCCAGTTTATGGTATATTTGTTACAGGATCCCAAACAGAATAAGAATTGTAAAAAAATGAAAATACTACTTAGAAAGTAAAATCTCATCATGCTTCCACCTGTCAGAAATGACTGTTGGGGCCAGCGCCATGGCTTACTTGGTTAATCCTCCACCTGCAGCGCTGGCATCCCATATGGGCGCCGGGTTCTAGTCCCGGTTGCTCCTCTTCTAGTCCAGCTCTCTGCTGTGGCCTAGGAAGGCAGTGGAGGATGGCCCAAGTGCTTGGGCCCCTGCACCTGCCTGGGAAACCAGGAGGAGGTGCCTGGCTTCTGGCTTCGTATCGGTGCAGTGCGCCAGCCACAGCAGCCATTAGTAGGGTGAACCAATGGAAAGAAGACCTTTCTCTCTGTCTCACTGTTCAACTCTGCCTATCAAATAAAAAAAAAAAAAGAAATGACTATTGCTCACAGTTTAGGGTATATTCTTCCAAACTTTATAAAAGTTTTCTGTGCAAATATAAACAAGATTATGCTATGAATTCTATACTGCAAGCTGTCCTTCTCTCCTCAAAGAAACGTGTATTCTGAACATTATGCTATGTGAGCACACAAAGAATGGCTTTATGTACTGCTTTTTCTTTTATCTTCTAATTATAAGTTTTGGACCCAAATCAATACTATTATTGAAGTGTTTTTATGCACTATCAAGCTGCATCCTTACACTCAGGCTGCATTTTAAGCATGTGCTATTCTTTGGTGTTTCTGAAAGCTACATTGAATTCCCTCATGCAGCCACTCTTCCTCCCATTATCTCCCCCAGCCATTTCTCCAGCCTCTCTCAATCCATATCCTGCAGGGCTCACCTTACTCTTGACTTCCGGCATGAACTTTTAGCCTTTGCCAGAATCCATTGCACATCTTTTATTTCTCAACCAGTTCTCTGTGCCTCCCTCTCCCACCCTGCTTTCCACAGCTTGTTATTCTCTCTCTCTCTCTCTCTCTCTCTCTCTCTCTCTCTCTTTTACAGGCAGAGTGGACAGTGAGAGAGAGAGAGAGAGAGAGAGAGAGAGAGAGAAAGGTCTTCCTTTTGCCATTGGTTCACCCTCCAATGGCTGCCACGGCTGGCGCGCTGCGGCCGGCGCACCGCGCCTATCCGAAGGCAGGAGCCATGAGCCAGGTGCTTCTCCTGGTCTCCCATGGGGTGTAGGGCCCAAGCACTTGGGCCATCCTCCACAACACTCCCGGGCCACAGCAGAGAGCTGGCCTGGAAAAGGGGCAACCGGGACAGAATCCGGCGCCCCGACCGGGACTAGAACCTGGTGTGCTGGCGCCGCTAGGTGGAGGATTAGCCTAGTGAGCCGGGGCACCGGCCTTATTCTCTCTTATATACCCTGTCAGATGTTGGAAAGATCCTTGATGGTCTCCTGTCTCCTTAGGCCAGTCTTGGGGCTTTTTACGTCAAGTCAAAGTCTAGAAGATTTTGAACTCCAGATTGTGTTATTTGAGTCTGAGCTGAAGTCTGGAGAAGTAGGTGAGCGACTTATACAAAATGGTGTCTGAAGAAGTCAGTGAGTCAATGCAGGATAGGATAGAAAGCAAGGTACGTAGTATGGGATTTAAAACCAGTGTTGTAAGGGCCCCTGGGAGCTGTCCAAGGTGCTACACAGTGGATGCTGACACATTGCTGGATACACAACATCTGAGTTTGTGTTTTTGTGTGAAACAGTGGTGGCATGGACCAAGCAGAACTCATGGGATGGGAATTATTCTTCCCTGGCCATGTCTTATTACATAGATGAGTCAGAAAAAAAAAAATGACCAGTCTGGGAGGCTGGCTGGATTTTCCTTCTGGACATATTCTCTTGAGTGTCTTGCAGTCATCTCAAATTCAGCACGTCTACAAATGAATTCATCACACATACTTGTCAAGTCTGCTCCTCCTCCATTCTTCCCAACCTCAAAAATGACACCATCATCTCCAAAATCTCCCTTTTGCCTTTTTTTCTTAGCTGCTTCTTTAAATCTCTCACCAAATTGTTTTGCACCCACCAAAAACGTATCTAGATATCATCTCCTTTCAACTTCTACCATGATGGCCTTTGCCACCACTGCTCCCTCACCTGGACTGCGGTGAATGTGAGGACCTCCTCCTCATTTGCTTGTTTCTTCCCACCATCTCCACCTAGCCATCAGAACTGTCTTCTAGAAACGCAAATCTGATCACATCTCCTCTTTTTTTTCAACCTTTAATGGTTCTCCCTTTGCCTTCAGGATGAAAAATAAATTATTAAGATGACCTCTCAAGCCCCATATGATCTGATACTTTTGCTTTATCTTAAATCACCCTCTTCCTTATTCTATAGTTCTTTCTTGTTTTCAAAACTGACCTGCTTTATGCAGACTCAAGGCCCTTTCTCATGCTTTTCCTTCTGCCTGGAATGATTCATCCATCCCCAGCATCACCAGATAACACCTGCTTCATTTCTTAGCTTCACTATCACTTAATCTATGAGACACCTATCTATTCTATGTGCCTGAATTGGAGTTCCTTTTAGACTTTGCTTCATGAGGGCAGAACCTGCATTGTATCATCTATAACCATGTGTGGTTTGTCACCGGCACTTATTAAATATTTGTCAAATAAACAACCTGAAATCCAAGGACCCAGACTAGGTGGAGACTAAGGTTAATACACAAGAACACAGGTTGCTAATGGTCCACAAATCTGGAAGAACCTGAGAGGCAAGGATTCCATGTTTACAACAGCTGCAAAGTGCAGAGAGAAGACCAGCAGATGTTCTGACTGCTTTTCAATGTTCCTAGTAGGCTGGTGAGCTGTGTCTTATGGGGCTGCCAGCCAGGGCCTGCCATGTCAGGAGACCCTGGGGGAAGGAGCAGATCTCGAGCTATGGCAGATGGTAAGTGCTGTCTTTAGTCTTTAACATTTAAGAAAAAGAACTGGGAATAGACTTTCGGCTCAGTGGTGGTTATGATGCATTTAAATAAGCCTTGCAAATCATTTACAGGAATGTGTATGCCTCAAACATTCTCCATTGCCAATGGACTTCATAGAGCTTTCTCTTATCCATCTTTGTATCCTCACTGGGTAGCACACTGTGTGGCATGGAGTGAGCTCTCAGTGTGAGTGGGATTCCTGTTGGAGGAAGGCATCTACTGAAACATATTGACATATTGGCAATTGATCATCTTCCCAGGGACACTGACACCCCTAAATGCAGAGACTGAGACTCCTGCCTATGTCCCCTCCCTCCACTTTACTCAGTTTCTTGTTCCACCCAAGCCAGCGTTGGGACAGGTGGATAGGTCAGCCTGTCTTGTCTCAGTCCTTTCTGGCTGTCACATTACAAACATCACTGACAGCATGGCTAAAATGGCAGAGCTTTCTTTCTCCTTCTTGGAGGCTGGGAAATTCAAGATTCACGTACTGGAAAGTTTGATTTCTGGTGAGGATTTTTTTCCTGCTTTACATAAGGTATCTTTTTGTTGTACCCTCACATGGGAGGGAGGGAGAGCAAGAGATTTTCTCTGTCTTCTTATAAGGGCACTCATCCCATCGTGAGGGCTCCACCTCCTAAAGACCCCATCTCCTAATATCATCACTTTGGAGGTTGGAGTTCAGCACATGAATTTTGAGGGACAGGGATATTTGGTTCATAGCATGTCCTATCACATTTTCCTGGGGAACCAACATTTCTGAGTCAGGTAAGTAGGACTTGGGTATTTCAGTTAACTTCCACTTGAGTTTGGAAACAAGAATTATTTACTTCATAGAGCTCTTATAAAGATAAAATGAACTCCCATCTGAGGGCACTTCAAAGGTTTGTGGAAAAGTTGGGAAAGGCACTTAACCTAGTGAATGGGGGGCTGGCTCTGTGGCGCACTGGGTTAATGCCCTGGCCTGAAGCACTGGTATCCCATATGGGCGCCGGTTCTAGTCCTGGCTGTTCTTCTTCTGATCCAGCTCTCTGCTATGGCCTGGGAAAGCAGTAAAAGATGGGCCAAGTGCTTGGGTCCCTGCACCCCTGTGGGAGACCTGGGAGAAGTTCCTGGCTCCTGGCTTCAGATTGGCGCAGCTCTGGCTATTGTGGCCAATTGGGGAGTGAGCCATCAGATGGAAGACCTCGCTCTCTCTCTCTGCCTCTCCTCTCTCTGTGTAACTTTTACTTTCAAATAAATAAATAAATCTTAAAAAAAAAAAACCCTGGTGAATGGATGTCCACGTCCCACATCAGAGCACTTGGCTTTGATGCCTGGCTTTGGCGCCTGACCCCAGTTTTCGGCTAACGTGGACCCTGGTGGCAGCAGGTGATGACTCTTGTGGTTGAGCCCTGCCACACCCATCTCATCTTGAATTGAGTCCCTGGATCCTGGCTCAGCTCTGGCTGACAGGCATTTGGGAGAATAAATCAGTGGATGGGAGCCTTCTTTCTTTCTCAAATTAAAATAAATATTTGTGGAAAATTGAAGTTCAAAGAGAGTATATATTTTGTGCACTTTCTGAAGAACCCTCATAACAGCCCAGCTGTTATGGCCATTTAGGGAATGAACTTGCTCTCTCTTTCTCTCTCCCCCTGTCTCTGTAACTCTGCCTTTACTTTTAAAAAGTAATATTGTTATGATCCTCATTAATACTGGGTAGGGGTTGTAAGTGGGACAATGCTGGCTGTCTGAAATTATCTAGGGACTTGGGATTGGGTGTTTTTTTTTTTTTTAAAGGTTTTATTTATTTATTTGAGAGGTAGAATTATAGACAGAGAGAGGGAGAGACAGAGAGAAAGGCCCTCCATTTGCTGGTTCACTCCCCAAATGCCTGCAATACTCTAAAGCCATGGCTATAACAGTCCAAAGCCAAGAGCCAGGAGCTTCCTCTGGGTCTCCCACATGGATGCAGGGGCCCCAGCACTTGGGCCATTGTGGGGAGCAACTGGGAGCAACTCGGACTAGACTAAGTTACTGGAATTAAGACTTATTCTGTGCATCTGCTCTCCCATAATATGGTGCTGGGAGAGGAGGAAACAGCTTCTACACAGCTGCCTCCAGTTCAACCAATAAACAGCAGGACCTGCTCCTGATTGGAGGAGAGCAGCGTACTCGGCGTGTGGGCAGCCGAGTTGGGATTGGAGGAAGAGGACTATGAAGGAGGAGAGAGACAATATGCACCAGGAACATCTAAGAGGAACATCTATCTGAAGGAACACCTGTGCAGCCCCCGCGAGAGCCGGCTGGCGGTGTGCCGCTCCCCTGCGGAAGTGGGGAAAGTGGCTAGGGGGAACCACCCTTCCACGGAGGTGGAAGGGTCGGTAGCCAACCCGGGAAGAACCAGCAGCAAACCCGGGGAGGGCCAAGCAGACAAAAGAACAATGCAGGGTCCTGTGTCGTTCCTCCACGAAGACGGGGAGCGACAGGCCATCCCCCACTGCTCTCCCAGGCCATGGCTGAGAGCTGAATCGGAAGAGGAGCTGCTAGAACACGAACTGGTGCCCATACAGGATCCCAGCACAGCAGGTGGAGATTTAGCCTGCTGTGCCACAGTGTTGGCCCTCATGGGTGGGCATTTATAGACTTTTGGTCCTTCTGGTTGTTCCTGTTAAAAGCTTGGAGTTGTCCTTGGAGTTGTCAGTCCTCACAGCAAGTCCACCAGGCATTAATGTTGGCTCTTCCTTTAAAATGTATTTAGAATCTAGCAACTTCTTACCAGCTCCTCTGCCCCACTCTCCTGTGCACCTCTATCATCTCTCCTGGAGGCTGCTATGACCTTACAATTAAAAACCAAGTGTCTGGAAAGAACTGCAAGGCCCCGTGAGTTCTGCTCCCCCCCCACCCCCACCTCGGAGTCCTCCTCCTTCATACCTCCTACTGTTGCACCTTTCACCTGTTCCATTTCAGACACTAGTTTACTTGCTGTGTCCTGAACACAGCAGAGTCTGACCCTGGGGTTTTGCCCTGGCCATTCCTTCTTCTTGCAGTGCTCTTCTCCCAGGCATGAGTGAACTTCAAAAAGCTTGTAGAAAATGGAATTAAAAGATAAGTTTGTTTTGGTGCCAAAAATTTGAAATCCATGCACATGAAGTGTCTTCAAAAGTTTATAAAAATGCATGGTATGAAAAAACTATGCATAAAAACAGAAAAAAACCAAAAAAGTATGCAAGGATTCATGGATTTCAATTTTTTTTCACCAAAATAAAGTTATATTTTAATTCTACCTTCCATGAACTTTTTGAAGCCCTCTCATCTTTTCAGGATGTTTCTCTCCCCCTTCAGTCTCTGCTCCAATGGCACCATCTGTAGGGAGCCAACCTGGACCACCCTGTCTAAATATCAACAGGCAACCTCTTTGCAGCTCCAGTTCCCTTGACTCCACTGTGCTGTTTCAGTCTTTTCTTAACACTTATCTAACATACTATATGCTTTATTTATTTATTTATTTATATGTTTATTGCCTAGTTATCAGTCTCCACTGTGAGAAAGAAGTTTCATAAAGGAGGCAATGTTGCAGCACAGTGAGTTAAGCCACAGCTTGCAACACCAGCATCCCATATCAGAGTGCAGGATTGAGTCCCAGCTACTCCACTTCCAATCCAGCTTTTTGCTAATGCACCTGGGAAGGCAGCAGATTACAGCCCAAGCACTTGGGCCCCTACCATGTAGGAGAGCAGGATGGAGTTCTGGGCTCCTAGCTTCCACTCAACCCAGCACTGGTTTTTGTATCCATTTGGGGAATGGATCAGCAGATAGAAGATTCTCTCTCTCTCTCTCTCTCTCTCTCTCTCTCTCTCTCTGTGTGTGTGTGTGTGTGTGTGTGTGTAACTGTGGTTTTCAAATCAAGCAATCAATAAACATACAAGTATTTTTAAATAAGTTTCATAAGGACAGGGATCTTTGCTTGGTTAAATGTTCCATCTCTAGTATGTAGAACAGTGCCTGGTGCATAGTAAGTGTTCATTAAATATTCATTAAAGGAAAGAATAAACCAAAGGGGGAAAGCAACCCCAGAGATCTAGGAGGCAACTTATAAATGAGAAATCACAAGGCCTGCAAAGTATTTAAACATTTTTTTCCTACCAATGTGAAAATTTGGTTCTGCTTTTCAGATTGTCATCTGAATTACGGAATTTTGTAGAAGAATAAAGAATGTGGTAACAGTGGCAGGGTTGGCAGACCTTTGCCAGTGTGCTGTGGTGTTAACCCAGCACACCTTGCTCTTACGCGACCTTCCTGGTCCCTGAGAGCGTCTGCATTTGCTTCCTTTGATAGGTTTTGCTAGCCGTGGGAGTGTCTCTCCTCTCCTTTGTAGGGGAGGAGTCTGGCTGCTGGAAGCTGGGTCTCCCTTCTGCCTGAGCTCTCTATTCATGTCTTAAGTTACTGACCCTGGAAGATCTGTCCTCATTCACTCCTGAACACATACAAATATTTGTAAGAACATTAAATAAAAATGTTACTGTTCAGGGAACATTGATCAGAACAGTGATGTTTATGTAGCACTGGTAATTGGATTTCTTCAATGACATGTTCAGTTGGGTGGGGGAGGCTTTGCCTGCAGCTCCTGACAGTGGTCCAGAATGGCGTCAAGGTCAGTGATCTTAGCCGCCTTCTGACTCAAGGCTGAGGGCTTGATGGAGGATCGAAGAGGGTGTTGGGAGCTCTTGTGGCCAAACTTCTTGCCGGTGAGCTGTATGGAGAATGCCACCTCACAGATTTATCCACAATTGTAATGAATGTCATGTTTGAGATAATGACCTATATCTGGACTTGCACAAAGCCTTGAAAATACCTCTACGAATTGTGTTTTATCTCAAGTACTGCAGCATGCGGCATCCAACATTCCATTGATAGCATCTACTGAGGACTCTTTCCCAGGTTCTTTATTAAGGTTTAATTAAATTTTATGTGTTATCAATTAGGATTAATCTACAATTAGTCTGAATTAGAGAGAGCCAATTATAAATAACACCACTTCTCATTTATTCCTGAATACAAAATGAAGGCTTTTTTAAACTTACTTTGGGGGGATAAAAAAAACCCTCGACCTCCCTATATAACAAATGTGCTCTTTAAAAGAGGTTTTTGCCCAAGAGACTGAAGGTTGTATGCAAATAAAGTGAAAAGATGAGCGTTCCTGTAGGAAAATGTTATGGACAGAAATGAGGATAGTGAGGGAAAAAGGAGAAGAGGCAGAACTTTTTTAACATTCCAGTTTTAACTTGGAGCAATGGCAGAGAGAGAAAATGAGAAATCTTCATTGTTATTGCAACATCTGGGGTTCTGAAAGGGACCAGACCAGCTTGTGCTGCTAATTAAATATTTCCAGCTCTCTTCTCTCTGGGCACAAGCAGGAAGACACTCTTCCTCTCTTTCCATCTTGAAATTAAATGTGGACATGGGACATTTTTGGTCAGTGAAGCACAAGAAGCAGCAATGGGAGGTGAGGTTCAGGAAGCTTCTAGAACTGCAGCACCATTGGCCGTGTTTTCTTCCTGCTTCAGCGATCTGGACGCATGGTTTAGACAGGATCCTCCTTCGCCCAACATGTGCACAGCCCTCTCCCTGTTGGTTGTGGAGCCTCATGAGCAAGAAGTAAAGCTTTGCCGTGCTAAACACTGAGATGTTGTAACTTCAGCATAGCACAGCTTATCCCGCCTCATAGCCCTATCTCACTGGGTTACTCTATAAGGAAAAATAATGAAGAAAAATGAAGTTGTTCACAAGAAGTATTTCATTTAGAGACCGGCACATATCAGGTGCTTGATATTATGGTTGTTGTAGTTGGAGATGTTATCTGTACGATGCCTAAATGACCCTTTTTGGGATGTTCAGATAGTATGTTCAAAGTTTAATTATACTCCTAGCATTTCAATATCTTAAATTTTTTTTATTTATTTGAAAGACAGAGAGACAGAGACCTTTCATCAGCTGGTTTACTGTCAAAATGCTCACAACAACTAGCTTCGATCAAGCAGAAGCCAGAAGCCCAGAACTAAATCCGGGTCTCCCATGTGGGTAGCAGGGACCCAAGTTCCCAAGCCATCTCTAGCTGCCTCCCAAGGTGCGTGTAGGAGGAAAGCTGGAATTGGGAGTGTAATCAGGCATTAAAACCAGGCACTCTGATATGGGATGTGGGCATCCCACTGGGACCTGGACTGCTGCACCGAATGCCCACTCCATGTTTCAACATCTTGCCTTCTCACCTACTCAGAACACAAGACCCTCATTCCGGATTCTCCTTTGTAGAAAAGTTCACAAAGACTTATAATGTACAATCCTAGTTATCACCCCCTTTCCCTTACAGTCCTATCTAGTAATCCTACAGTATATGGTCGGAGAAAGAACAAAAACCAGCCTTACAGTAACAGCCCTGTTTGGGGAGGTTTGGTGTTTTCAAATGAGCATTTGGAAACCTACATGTCAGGCATGGCTGTGGGTTCAAGACCCCTCTTTTTCACAAATATCCTGCAGTTGTAAGAGTAACTTGAGATTTGTAACAGGGGCTCTGCACATTTTAGGCTTGGGCTTCATTTAACCATGTCCAGGCCATGCACACTGTGTAACCCATGTGACTTGCAGAATCTTAAATTCTTTTGGTGACCATCAGTCCAGTTCAAACATTACCTGGACTCAGAATTTAGATACTAAGGTTTCATTCCAGAATCAGAGTGTGGTCCAAGTATGCACAAACTCACTACAATTGGGAAGGTTTTGGTTGCGAGTGACAGAAACTCAGCACAAACCAAAAAGGAACTGCATTAGCTCTCACGACTGGGCAATCCAATGGACAAACTCTTCAAGCTTCAAGTATGGCTTTATCTGGGCATTCAGATACTGTCATTAGTTCTTTCTCTCTCTCTACTCCAACTTTTTTTTTCTTCTATGTATTGATTTTCTTTTCATCAAGCTGGCAAAAATGGCATTGATACTTCTAGGCTTCTGTTTCTTTTATACCCAGGATCACACTACCTCTTGATAGTTTCAGGAAAAAGGACTGAGAGTTAGCTCCAGGGCTAACTTTTCTAATCTACAAAGAACTTCTGCAGAATGAAACGATTACAAAAATCCAATAAAGACACAGGCAAAGGATAGGAGTAGGCAGTTTTCAGAAGTGGAAATCCAAATAACCAATAAGCAAGTTAAATTATGCTTATTTTATGGGGGGGAGGTAATGAAAATTTAAAAAAAAATTACAATAAGATCATTTTAGAAATTCTTCCATTTGGCCAAAATTGGAATGATTCATAATCATGGTTTTAGAATGTGTGAGGTAATTAAAGACTCTCAGCCTTTGCTAGTATGGTTAAGAATTACTTTAACTCTTCAAAAGAAAAGTCTAGAATTAGCTACTGAAATTCAGCATATACTCAACTTTTTGACCCAGCCATTTCACTTTTGGCAGACAGAAGCAAAAGTATCAATCAATAGAATGATTTTCATTGCCACATATCTGATACTTGTAAGAACTCACCTATATTGCTATTAAAGTTCAAAAGCAAAATCCATTACATTACATATAAAAAAACCAAACTGCACCTGTCTCCTTGAAACAGAAGACAACAACGGACAAGTACAAGGTAATACCCTAAATCTTAGAGCATACACACGAGGATCTACATGTCCTGTCAAAGGTCTATTTCAAGGAAGGCTGGATGAGACCTCTGGTTGGCTGGTATTAATTGTCATGCTGTTTCCTGCCATGCCTTGCCATGAAGGAATGATGTCATCCATTGACCTTGGCCACTCTGGGCTGTGTATCAGAAGTATGGATACATTGGATGCACTGGGAGTACATATCACATGTTAGAAAATATACATTATACCTCATTTGATAGTTCCTTTTTCTTTTAGAGATTTATTTATCTTATTTGAGAGACAGATTTGGAGAGGGAGAGGGAGAGGGAGAGGGAGCAAGCTTCTGCTCACTGGTTCACTACCTATAAGGCTGCAACAGCCAGTGCTGGGGCCAGGCTGAAGCCAGATGCCAGGAGCTTCATCTGGGTCTCCTACGTGGGTGCAGGGGTCCAAGCACTTGGGCCATCTTCCTCTGCTTTCCCAGGCACATTAGCAGGGAGCTGGACTGGAAGTAGAGCAGCCAGGACTCAAACCGGCGTCCATATGGGATGCTGGGCATTGCAGACAGTAACTTTACCTGCTAAGCAACCTCACCAGCCCTTTGATTGTTCTTTTGAGGATAGCAGGAGGATAGGGTCAGCCCCTGGTTGCCAAAAGTTCATTGTTGTTCTTTAGATCTTAGTCTTATGTGTGTGTGTGTGTGTTAAATTTTATTTTAAAATCAGAGAGAGAGAGAGAGAGAGAAACTTTCATTCTACTGGTTCACTTTCCAGATGGCCACAACAGCCAGTGCTGGAGCCAGGCTGAAGCCAGAAGCCAGGAGCTTCCTCCAGGTCTTCCATGAGGGTGGCAGGGGCCAAAGCACTTGGGTCATCTTCCACTGCTTTTACCAGGCCATTAGCAGGGAGCTGGATCGGAAGTGGAGCAGCTGGAACAAGAACCAGCACCCATATGGGATGCCAGCATCACATGCAGTGCCAACAGCGCCAGCCGCTTGTGGTTTTGTTTGAGGGTGGATGGCTCCTCTTACTGGTGAATGTTAGGTGTGTGTGCGGTAAGTGGAGGCCTCTATACACCCTGTGGATCGAGAGGAAGAAAAGATGACTTTTGACTCTGCTTGTTTTCCCCTTTATTTTATTGTTATTATTTTAAGTTTTGAGCTGTAACAATTATTATTTCTCACAATTTTCAGGCTTTTATCTAGCAAGTGTCTGTGGGGTGTTGAGCACTCTATGAGGCATGTCGCTGGTCTTGACCCAATAGTCTATGTTTATCACATTCATGCTGGACATCTATTATGAGTAAAAAGAAAAATCTGCCAAGGAATTATTTAGTCAGAGAAGAAATAGAATGCATGAAGACCACTTAGAGAATAATGAGGAAGTGAAGAAAGACTGTGAAAACTATGAAAACTTAAAGGATATAGCCAAAGCCCTTAAGTTGCCTTTTATTGTTGAAAATAAAAATAAGTGAAGGTAGCTTTAAAATCAAGAAATATTAAAATCAGCAAAATTGCTTAAAGAAGTTAAGAAAAATAAATCCCTTAAAGAACAAAGCAGAAATCTGTGGATTCAAGAACAGAAAAGCTCAAGGTGTGATAAATGCATCCAAGAGGCGGCTCTTGTAAGAAAGCAAATGATACAGATAAACTTCTGACAAATTGAAGACAGGGAAGAAAAATGAAATTATAAATGATGAGGAGCACTGAAAGGCATGTGAGAGATTAAAAACCAAGATATGACCCTGCACGACTCTTTGATAGGAAAAGAAAAAATCTCAATGATGCAGTAATACTTTATGAAATATGAATTAAAAATTAACTTATGATAAAGGCATAAGTCTGAATAAAAACAATTAAGTAAAAGTAAAATGTGAACATATTACTAAGTGGCAGCTCTAAATAACCTCCTTGAAGGGAGATTTGTCCTTCAAATTTTCCAGTAACAGATTATTCCTACACTCGACTAATGGTTCCAGATCATGGAAAAGCATGGAAAACCCTCTCTAATTCATTTCAGGAAGACAGTCCAACCCTGAAATCCAATCTTGAAGAATATAGTGGAAAAACAGAGCAGATTAAAGCACTAGATGAAAAACTATAAATAAAATAATAGCAAACAGAATTCAATAATACATTAATAGAATCATTCGCCATGACCAAGTAGGATTTAACCTAGGACTGCATAGACCTATTTTTCAGATCATTTTATTAAAAAAAATAAAATAGAATCTTACAGATGAATTGGCCTTGTATTCCTTCTGCATCCCACTCTCTTCTCCCTTCCTCTTTTCCGTTCTCCATCCTTTGTAAAAACCAGGAGATAACAGCTAATTCAAAGTTGGTATTTTTCCTTCCAATCTATGTTTTGTATCACTACAACTTTTATAAGTATCCATAAATATTTAGTTGCATATTATTTTGTATGTCCTTAAAGTTTCATAATGCTTTATTATAAATATAGCCCTGTAGAGCTTGCTTTTTTTCTCTTTGCACTGTGTTTTTGAGATTTACCCATGTTGATCCAAGTAGCTCTAGCTTATTCATTGTACAAATGTACCACAGTTTATTTATCTATCATTTCTTATACAAGGACATTGTGGAATGAATGGTCGTGTCCTCCCCAGATTCACACATTGAAATCCTAACCTCTGAGATGGAGGGGCCCTTGAGGGGTGATTAGATAGAGAGTGGAGCTTTTGTGAATGAGATCAGTTCATGCTGTTATAAAAGGGCCCCTAGAGGGGCTGGTGTTGTAGTGCAGTGGGTTAAACTGCTGCCTGTAATGCCAGCGTCCCATCTGGGTGCCAGTTCGAGTCCTGGCTTCTCTACTTCCAATCCGGCTCCTTGCTAGTGCACCTGGGAAAGCTGTAGAAGATGGCCCAAGTGCTTGTGCCCCTGCCATCCATGTGGGAGATGCAGAAGAAGTTGAGTTCCAGGCATCTGGCTTTGGCCCAGACCAGCTCTGGCCATCGCAGCCATTTGGGGGAGTGAGCCAGTAGATGGAAGATCTGTTTCTCTCTTCCCACTCTCCACTGACTCTGTCTCTGTAGCTCTGCCTTTCAATAAATACAAATAAAAGGGTCCCTAGAGAACTCTCTTGCTCCACCCACTCAATGTGGAGCTACAGCTACAAAGTGAGCATCTGCAGTCTTCGAGAGGGCACTCACTAGAGCCTGATCATTCTGCTGCCTGACCTTCAACTTCCCAGGCCCCAGCATCATGAGAAAGAATTCCCTGTTGTCTGTAAGCCACTCAGTATATGGTATTTTCTTATAGCAGCTGAACTAAGAAGTTCAGTTTGCTCCCCTTTTGTGCTGGCTATTATAAACCATCCCACGACAACCAGGGTGTTCATTTCCCTGCTGACACGTGTGAATGATGTCATCACCAGGGTGGGAGACTTCTGGCTTCCACGTCCTTGCTAACTCTTGTGTGGGATGGGATTTAATTCTTGTTTTAGCTTGCATTTCTCTGATTAGTTGAGAAGGGGAGATTTTTTTCCCCAATGTTCATTGATCTGGAATGTTTCTTTTTTCCTGAATTTTCTGTTTAATTCTTTGCCTAACTTCTGTGAAATTAAAAAAATCCTTTTCCTATTGACTTGTAGAATCTTGTTATGGCTGATCTAGAAGTGTTAATAATAGGAAATCTATTAATATATTACATCACAGCAATACATTAAAAATATTCCACATAATCATACCAGCAGATAGCATGAGGCACTCAATAGACTCGGGATTTATTCCTGATCAAAAGCTCTTTGAAAATCTGGAGTAGATGCATGATAAAAGTCTCTCTTTTAAACCAAAGCACACATCAGACGTACTGATGAAACATTGGATGCATCCCCATTAGAGACAAGGATTCGCCATGCTATGGGCTGAAGTGTGTCCCCCAGGTGGGTAAGTTGGAGTTCTGACACCTGGTACTTCAGAATATTACTGGAGAGAGTGTCTTCAAGCAGACAATTAAGTTAAAATGGGGCCATGGAGGGGGTTTAATCCTATCTCACTGATGTCCTTATAAGAAGAGGAGATTCAGACTTTGGCATAACTGGAGGGAGACCAGCTGAAGGCACAGGGAAAAGGCAGCCTTCCACAAGGCAACTGAGAAACAGCCTTGACCTTGGACTTTGTTTCTAGACCTGTGAGAAAATAAACTGTTGTTTAAGCCACCCAGTGCATCGTACCTTGTTAGGCAGCCCTAGAGAACCAGTAACACCCACTTCCACCAATATCATATGAACACGTTGTGAAATTTTTGACTAATGACCATACAGCACAACAAAGAAATAAGAAATACAAGTATCGGGGCTGGTATTGTGGCACAGCAGGTTAAGCTGCCACCAGTGACACTGGCATTCTATATGGGTGCCAGTTCAAGGCCTGGCTGGTCCATTTCTGATCCAGCTCCCTGCTAATGCACCTGGGAAAGCAGTGGAAGATGGCCCAAGTGCTTGGGCCCCTGCACCCACATGGGAGACCCAGAAGTACCTGGCTCCCATTTTTGGCCTGGCCCAGCACTAGCCATCCAGTCCATTTGAGGAATGAACCAGTGCATGGAAAATTCTCTCTCTCTCTCTCTCTCTCTCTGTAACTCTGCCTTTCAAATAAAATAAATGCCTTTTTTAAAAGTTAAAAAAAAGAAATGCAGCTATGAGAAAAAAAGACCAATTTATCATTTACAGGTGATATGATTATGTGATAAAAAAACTACAACCTCAATAGGACAGGTCAAGAAACTGATTGTATATGAGATACAAAATTGAAAATCAATAACAAATAAGAAAGCCTAACTTGCAATAGCAGCACAAACATAAAATGACCAGACTTTTTCAACATGAAATGAACACGGAGAAAACTATAAAAATTACGAGTAATACAGATGGCTTACATAAATAGATACATAAATTGCCTGCATCTGAACATGAACCTGAACCTGAAGTTTAGATATTTAAATTCTTCTAAAATTACCCGACAGACTTAAAGTGGAATTTACATTTTTAGTAGCTCAATTGAATAATGCTGTAGTTCAATTAGGACAAATTGAAAATGGTGGAAACACCAGATATAATAGCATATAATATAACTCTAAAAATTAAAACAGATAACATGGGACCAGCATTGTGGCATAGTGGATAAAGCCACTGCCTGCAATGCCAGCATCCCTTATGGGCACTGGTTCAAGTCCTGGCTGCTCCACTTGTAATCCAACTCCCTGGTAATAGGCCTAGGAAAAGCAGTGGAAGATGACCAAGTGCTTGGGCCCCTGCCACCCAAGTTGGAAACCATGAAGAAACTCCTGGTTCCTGGCTTTGGCCTGGCTCAGCCCTGGCCATTGTGGCCATCTGGGGAGTGAACCAGCAAATAGATCTCTCTCTCTCTCTCTCTCTCTCTCTCTCTCTCTCTCTGTAACTCTGACTTTCAAATAAATAAACAAAACCTTAAAAAAAAAAAAGATGACGTGGCTCAGGTATTCAGAACCAGGTAAACGGAACAGATATCTAACCATCAGCACAGGTGGCAAGTAGAAAATAGAAGAGATTTTTAAAGACTCAAGAGGAAGTAGAAAGGCCATCATTGTGGCTTAGCAGGTTAGGCTGCCGTCTGCCACACCAGCATCCCATATGAACTCCAGTTCAAAGCCCAGCTGCTCCCCTTTCAATCCAACTCCCTGCTCATGTGTCTGGGAAGATTAGCAGAGCATGGTCCAAGTGCTCAGGCTCCCTCCACCCACGTGGGAGACCCACATAGAGTTCCAGGCTCCTGGCTTTGGTCTGCCCCAGTCCCAGCTGTTGCAGTCATTTGGGAAGTGAACCAGCAGATGGAAGTTTCTCTCTCCCTCTCTCTCTCTGTAACTCTGCTGTTTAAGTAAAATAAATCTTTAAAAAAAAAGCCGGAGTGGTAGGGGGATTGAAAGCTGGATCAGAGGAACAGTGCAGATCTAGCACGGTCAGAACAGGCTGTGAGTGCCGCTGCTGACCGTGGGAGGAATCTACGGTGCCAGACGCTGACGTTTCCCTTTGCAGCTATTCCTGTTGGCTTCGGGGCAGGACTGTGGGATGGTGGGCATCGCCCTCTCTGTCCATCCTCGCTGCCCCTCTCTCTGGCTGGGTGAGGTGTCCATCAAGGCCCCACAGTGCAACAGTAACTACCCTTGGAGAGAGTGCTTCCTGGCACTCCTGCAGGTCAGGACTTCATGGCTTGCTTACGAAAATAAACCATCTGCACACTTCACTTATGTCCTTCTCTAGGATAATACTTGTGGGGAGTGTCCCCCAAGCGGTCCTCTTGCGCATCCACTCAGAACTGGTCGTGGAGGCACAAAGGACCCAAGGATTGACTTGAGGCTGGTGGGGTCCAGCCAGGACAGCTATGGCAGTAGGAGGACCTTGGCTGTCTCAGTCAACGATCAGGAAGAGGTCTCCAACGTGTGAGTGGGGCGGATGGTGAAGAAGTGGCAGAAGGAGTGGGAAGTGAGTCATAAGCAGATGCTCCCAGAGTGATGCAGGCTCTAGAACAGGAACTGTCAGACTTTCTTTGTCAAGGTCCACATAGTGCATGTTTTAGGCTCTGTGGGTCCTACGGCCTCTGTGGGCAATGACTCAGCTCTGCCCTGGGTGTGCAAATGCAGCTGTAGGCAGGAGAAAACCCAATGGGGATAGTTTATGTTCCAATAAAACCTTATTAACAAAACACAAGGACAGGTGCAATTTTGCATATGGACATAGTTTGCTGATCCTTGGTTTAGAACTTGGCTTTGGGGTTAGACCCATGTTCACTGCTTCCTTGTACAATACTTGGCAAATTATTTCTGTGGAACCCATTTCCTTCTGTTAAGAGGCCTATCTCATCCTGCTGTCTATAGTAAGTGCTTAAGAAATGTTAACTATGGCTGCTTGGTCATTATGGTGATTGTTTCTGGGTAAAGGTACTAAGGAAGGTCATCCTAGGACAAACATGATGTCCCTTCCTTGTTTAAAAATAAAACCAGAGCCCTCATACTATTTAACACTTCTGTCAGTAGGCACGCGTCTTCAACATTTCTAAAACTCTTTAACATCTGCTGGCAGCTCTGTGGATACACTTCACATCAAATCTGAGTTCCTGAAGGAGCCACGCTCATTTCTGTAACTGCAAATTGAAGATTAAACTAGAGGTTTCCATGGAACTCAGGCAGGGTGGAACTTTCTAGTTGCTTAGGAGAGCAAGTCATTGTCCCCACCAAGTTCTGGCTTGTCACAGGTCCCCGGCATGGCCAGATCATCCGTCTGTACTTGGACTAAATCTCTTGTCCACAAAGCAGTCATGTGTTGCTGAGCGTTTAGACAGGAACATATGCTTCCTTTTACCTCTCTTTGCTCTACCAAAACATCCCCAAGTCTCTGCTCTGGGGACTACCTGTATGGCGACACTGTTTGTCACTGTCAAGAGCCAACATGTGGTCTCTGAAAAGCTGGCTTTTATTTGATCAAAGGGCCTCTGGCATTAAGATGTCCAGATTATTTTGTTTGATTTTTTCAGAGCCAATAAATCAGTGTCTGAAAAATATCTCGCAGCCATCTCCGCACCTGCATCCCCACTGCTCTGATGTAGGGCATTGCTGTCTCCTGGTGGTCTCATGTCTCTGCTCTTACGGGTCCTCACTGCAGCCTGCTCCCCATATCCATTTCTGCATCTGGCAGCGAGAGGGCTCTTGGGAAAATGCAGACCAGATTATATTCAAACTTTTAGTAGTGTCCCACCAATCTGAGAATAAAATGCCGACTCCTTCCAGGGGGTGGTCTGCAAGGCCCCTATTGCCCCCTCTCTGTCCTCAGCATAGGTCCTGGCCCGGGGGATACCATCCATGCTGTTCACCTTCCTAGTTCTCAAATGCTCTCAAAGCCCTGCTGCTTCAGGGCTTGGTGCATTCCCTTACCCCAGAGCAAGGGTTGCTTGTTTCCTTTTACTGCTGGTGCCATTCCCATAGACTCAGCGGCTTGAACAATCCTGGATCTAGAGGTCAGGAGTCCTAGCTGGGTCTCACTGGGCTAAACTCAATGCGCGCTTCTGGAGGTTCCAAGAGAGACTCTGTTTCCTTCCCCCGACTCATGGCTGCCTCACTCTGGCCTCTGGCTCCATCCTAACACCTCCTCTCCTGACTTCTCCTTCCTCCCTCTTTCCCTTCTAAAGACCCTTGTGATTACAGTGGGTCTGTTTGCATAACCCAGGGTAATCTCACCACCAGGTGATCCCCAGCTTCATCGCTTCGGCAAAGTCCCCTTTAAGGGCCGTGTGAAGTCATATATGAGGGGAACATCAAAAAGCTTGCGCAAAATAGAATTAAAAGATGAGTCGAGAGAGCAGGCACTTGGTGGTTAAGAGGTCCGCGTCCCATATGGCAGTGTTTGCGCTGGATTCCTAGCTCTGGCTCCTGACTCCAGATTCCCACTAATGCAGACCCTGGGAGTCAGTGGTGGTAGGTCAAGTTATTAGGTTTCTGCATTGCGTCCCTTGCTCCTGCTTCTGGCCTTGGCTTTGGCCCTCAGCCCTAGCTGTTGTGGGCATTGAGGAAGTAACTTAGCAGATGGGAGCTGTCTTTTTGTCTTTATGCCCAAAAAACAAAAACAAACAAAAAAACCCACTACATTCATTTTGGAGCAAAAAAATTTTAAATTCATGCATGTGGAGGCTTTTCATAATGTTCATGAAAATGTATACTATAAAAAGCCTATGCATAGACTTAAAAAATCTTGCACACTAAAAATAAACTTATCTTTTAATCCCATTGTTCCATGAAGTCCCCTTACATTCATAGAGATTAGGATGTGGCCATCTGGTGGTGGTGGTGGTGGGAGGGCAGTGTCTTACCCATCACACTGCTCTTCCTGAAGTGGCTGAGTCCCATTCCTTATTCTGCTCTTGACTTAAATGTCCCTCCTTGCCGAGAACTTTCTGCCAATCCCATCTCCACAGGCCTACCCCAATTTTCTCTTCAACATCACCCTGCTACTTTTCTTTATAGCAAATTCCTCAATATGCACCTCTTTTAATTGGGTCGTCTGTCCACTACAGCTGAAGACATTCTTACTGCACAAAGATTCCCAGCCTGCTCTTCATCATCCCCCCACCAAAATTCTCTAGCCAGGTGGGCCTCCCTCTCTCTACCCACAAGCCTAGCCTTGCCCTGCCCTGGCCTTCCCCCATATCTTGAGAGGCAGCAGGTAGAAAGGATCTTGGATTAGCACAGAGTCATTCTTCCTGCCAGGCTGCTGTGTCCAGTCGGGTTGGGATACCAAGAGCCTAGGCTTCCCATTTCCCCAGGGAAGCACTGGGTCATGGGGTGAAGATTCAAGCATATTGGGGCTCAACTAGTAAACAGGATCCTCCCCTGCTGGTTACTTACCCTTGTCTACACCAGCAAATGGTCTGTCTGGTTGGAATGCGTTCATGTCCTACAATTTATGATATGAATCACAGCTCAGCGAGAACTTCAACCCCAGCTCTGTACTTCAGACTGGGCTCCCCAGAAGCAGACCCTGAGATGAGAATTTGCATGAAGTTATTTATTACAAGGGTGTCTTGGAAACACTGGTAGGTGTAGGGTGTAGGGAAGGGAAGAAGCCCATGAGTGTGGTGTCAGGCAAGGTCCCTGGAGGGTCCATGTGGCTCCGTTCTCCAGGTAGAGCTGATGCACCTCACAGTTGCCCCACCAAGACAGCAGTGCTGGCCTGTCCATGAGCCTGCACTTGCCACTGATGGGCTAAGGGCTGCCCTTCACGGGGAATACTAGTTCCCAGGCACTTCAGTGTCTTGGCGCACACAGGCAAGTGAGGGCAGTCCTCTGACAAGATGTGGGTCTTGGCAGAGAGAAAGCACCCCAGGATCTTGTGTGCAGAATGAGGAATGGTGAAGGAGTCTGGATGCACATGGGATGAGCTCCCAACAGCCCTACTCTGCTCTCCCACTGCAAGTGGGTACCTTAGTTCATTCATCCATTGTTGACTCTGGGACAGGCTCTGGGAATGCAAGTGATACAGGTGACACAGACATGGTCCCAGCTCTCGCTGAAGTATGCAGTCTGATAGAGGAGACAAACATTAAATTTTGAAAAGCCTATTAAAATGAGGAACTACAGTTGTGTTTAGTGCTGTGGGGAACAAGAACATGTTGCTTCCTGGAAGTAGACCTGATGGGCAGGTGGGTGGAAATGAGGCTTCTCCAAACCAGTGATTCGGAACTAAGAGCTAAAGGATGATTAACACTGAGCCCAGAGAAAAAACAAAACCAAACAAAACAAACAAAAACCAAAAAAAACCAAAAAACAGTAGAAGCCAAAGGAACATGTACAAGGGTCCTGAGGCAGGAACCAGCAGGAAGAATTAAAAGAAGGCTGGTGTAGCTGGAATTGCAAAAGCAGGAGGAGGGTAAGAGGTGAGCTTCTGACTTGCTGAGGGAGACTCTGTCCTGCTGGCCATCAGATATTTACTGTTCAGTGTCTTTCAGACCTGGGTTGGCGAGTTGTTCTACATTACGCTCCCTGGAAGCAGAGGAGAAACAGGGACATAGAGAGGATGCTAGGTGGCAGAGTCTATTTTCAACTGTTCATCTTTTCCCCACTGAAGCTTATAGTTGAAATTAATACATAAATTTACAGCCGCAAGTCAGTTGTGATAAATAATCCCAGAAGGGTTCTGATTATTTACATTTTTATGGAATCTTGCCTGAGCAAACCCAGAGAGCTCACCAGGCACTTGAAGAATTATGTCTTGTTCAAAACCAATTTAATAGCAATGGAAAATAAAGCCATCTGTGGGAACTTGTAGAGCAGAGTAGTAATTCTCTGCCGGATGAGCAATATACAAAAAACACCAAATCAACCCGGGCACACCACGCACTTGCATAGTTCAAGGGAAAGTAACAACCACAACTTCAACTGACTGTGTGGGGACATCAGGACATGGAATGTCACTCGTGTATGTGTCAGGTGAGGATTCTGGCCATGTAGGAACCCGAGACAAGTCCCTCCTGATCATTCTGTATGTGGTAGGGCTGGTTGGCGACAGATTGTACAAAAGGGAAGAAATATGGCTTCATGGGTGTGTGTGTGTGTGAATGAAGAGTATGAGTTGAGGTGAGAGTTGGGAGTTCACGCCTGGGTTCTGGCATTTATCAGTTGTGTGGCATTTCTGCTCCTTGCTTTCCTAACATGTCTCGTTCAAAACCAATTTAATAGCAATGGAAAATAAAGCCATCTGTGGGAACTTTCCTAATACATATTAGTATTTTTTTTTCTCTCCCAGCCCAACATTCCTCCCCCCTACCTAACAGTATCCAGGTTTTCTGCTCTTTCTTTATTTCATGGTTTATCATTTATTTTTTAGCCACTTTTTGAGGTACAATTTACATACATTAAAATTCATCCATTTAAACGTACAGTTCAATGAACTTTAGCAAATTTATATAATCGTACAATTATCTCCGTAATCCAGTTTTCGACTACTTGTTTCACTCCCCGAAGTTTTCTCGTTCCCATTGATAGTCAATCCCTGCTTCAACCGTCAGCTCCAGGCAACCAATGTGTTTTCCATCTTCACAGTTTTCCTTTTCTAGAAACTTCATGTAAATTTTTTTTTTTTTTTTGACAGGCAGAGTTAGACAGTAAGAGAGAAAGACAGAGAGAAAGGTCTTCTTTCCGTTGGTTCATCCCCCAAATGGCCGCCATGGCTGGTGCACTGCACCGATCCGAAGCCAGGAGCCAGGTGCTTCCTCCTGGTCTCCCATGCGGGTGCAGGGCCCAAGGACTTGGGCCATCCTCCACTGCCTTCCCAGGCCACAGCAGAGAGCCGGACTGGAAGAGGAGCAACCGGGACAGAATCTGGCACCCTGACTGGGACTAGAACCCCGGGTGCTGGCGCTGCAGGCAGAGGATTAGCCTAGTGAGCTGCAGCGCTGGCCCATTTATTTTCTTGAAAGTCAGCAGCAACACACACACACATACACACACACACACATTTTCCATCTACTGGTCAGGCCAAGCCAGGCTGAAGTCAGGAGCCCAGAACTCCATCTAGCTCTCCCAAATAGGTGGCAAGGGCTCAAGCAGTTGGGCCGCTACCTGCTGCCTCCCAGGTACATTAGAAGGAAGATGGATGGGAAGTAGAGAGAGCACTTGAACCCAGGCACTCCAGTATGGGGTTTGCGCATCCTGAGTGTGGTTTTAACCCCTGTGCCACTACACCCGCTCCAGAAACTTTATGCAAATAGAATATACAAAATGTCTGGTTTCTTTTACTTAACATAATGTTTTCGAGGTTTATAACATTTCAAGGATTAATAGTTTTTTTATGGCTTTATGTATGTACCACATTTTGTTTATTCATTCACCAACTGATTAATTAGTTCACATTTGAATTTTGGGGCTGGCATTGTGGTGCAGTAGGTTAAGCCACCACTTTTGATGCTGGCATCCCATATTGGAGTGCCAGTTCAAGTCCTGGCTAGTCTGCTTCCAATCCAGCTCCCTGCTAATGTGTCAAGGGAGGCAGTGGAAGATGGGCCAAGTGCCTGGGTTCCTGCTACCCACGTGGGAGACCAGATGGAGTTCCTGGCTCCTGGCTTTGGCCAATTGTGAACCAGCAGACAGATTTCTCTCTCTCTCTCTCTCTCTGTTGCTCTGCATTTCAAATTAATTAATTAATTAATCTTTTAAAAATCTGAATTTGAATTGTCCACTTTTTGACCGTGATGAGTAATGCAGTTATGAAGAACTGCCTAAATGTCTGCATGTTGATCATATTTGCACTTCTATTGAGTAGACACCAGTGAGTGAAGTTGCTGGATTATCTGGTAAATAATCAAAGAAACTGCCAAGTTGGTTTCCAAAGGGGCTGAGCCATTTTGCATTCCTACGGTCAACATATGAGAGTGACAGTTACCATATACCCTTGCTGACACTTGGTATTGTGAGTCTTTTCAGTGTAACTATTCTAATGGGTATGGAGTAGCATCTCATTGTGGCTTAAATTTACATTTTCATAATAGCTAACAGTATTGCGCACGTTTTCAGGTTTATTATCCATTACTATATCTTCTTTGGTGAACTCTCTATCCAAATATTTTCTCTATTTAAAGGAAATTGGGTTGTTCATCCCTTTATTGAGTTGTAAGCATTCATTATGTTCAATAAAAACCTTTATGTATTTTGCAGATATTTTCTTCCAGGCTGTGGCTTGTCTTCTCATTTTTTTTTAGTGGTGTCTTTTAGAGAGCAAGTTTTACATTAAATTTTGATGAAGTCTAATTTGTTGATGTTTTCTTTTGTGGATTATACTTTTAGTGCCATTTTTTAATGTTTATTATTTTCATCTACTTAAAAGGCAGAGCAGCAGAGAGAGACAGACAGACAGAGAGAGGTATCTGCCATCCATTTGTTCACTCTCCAAATGCTTGCCATAGTCTGGGTTAGGTCAGTCTGAAGCCAGGCGCCTAGAACTCCATCCGGGTCTCCCACGGGGGTGGCATAAGCCCAGGCACTCGAGCCATCATCTGGTGCCTCCCCGGAGCATTAGCAGGAAGCTGGACAGGAGGCAGAGTGGCTGGAATGTGAACGAGTGTTCTGACACGGGATGAGGACATTCCAGGGGGCAGCGTCACTGGATGTGCCACAACACTCACCCTCTTTTAGTGTCATTCCTGGGAAATATTTGCCTTACTGAAGGTTGCAAAAGTTTTCTATGCTTTCTTCTACAAGTTTGTGGGTTTAGCTCTTATCTTTAGGTTTCTGATTGACCTTGAGTTCATTTGTATGTGGTGTGAGATGAGACTCCAAGCTCATTTTTTAACGTGCAATATCCAGCTATTCTATTTGTTGGAAGAGTCCCCCTTTCTGCTTGAATGTCCCTGGACCCTTGCTGAAAGTCACGCACTATTTATGAGTTTCTTAGTTCGCTTTTGGGGAATAACCCCTCTCCCATTTGGTGTAACTTCCTGGGATAGTAACTGGAGACTCCCCCCAACCCTATTTCCTAAACAGAGACATCAATATGGAGTGCCCTCATGCTTTCTAAGCAAAATTCAAGTCCCAGTAGAGGCAAGGTGATTAATAATTGGTATTGTCAGATTTAGTTGAAATGGTGGCTTCTGTTTCAGATGCATTCCACAACATTATCAATCATAAGAGCTATTACCCATATAGCTCTAAGTGTCTAGAACTGTACAAAACACTTTAATTATATTAACTTATTTAATACAACAAAATCACCAACACATGCTATTCTTATGTTTATTTTTCTCTCTCTTTCCCTTGCTTTAATTTATTTGAAAGGCAGAGTTAGAGAGAGGGAAACACAGAGAGAGAGACATAGATCTTCCATCTACTGGTTCACTCCCCAGATGGCCGCAGTAAATAGCCTGAACTGGACCAGGCCAAAACCAGGAGCCTGGAGCTTCATCTGGGTCTCCCACATGGGTGCACATGGGCCATCTTCTACTATTTTCCCAGGCATGTTAGCAAGGAGTTGGATCACAAGTGGAGCAGCCAGGTCTAACTGGTGCCCGTGTGGGATGTGGGCATCATAGATGGTGCTTAACCTGCTACGCCACAACACCAACCCCCTCTATTTATCAGATGAGAAAATCAAGGCACACAGAGCCCACGAAACTCTCCTAGCCTCAAAGCTGGTAAGTAGCAGGTCCAGTGCTTAAACCAAGATGATCTGATTCTACAGCCCATGTTTTGTTTTACAGATTTATTTGGGACCCAGTAGGTTAATTCTACATCTGCAGCACTGACATCCCATATGAGTGCCAGTTCTAGTCCTGGCTGCTCCTCTTCAGAGCCAGCTCTCTGCCATGGCCTTGGAAAGTGGAAGAAGATGTCCCAAGTCCTTGGGCCCCTGCATGCACATGGGAGACCCACAAGAAGCTCCTGGCTCCTGGCTTCCATTTGGCTGAGCTCTGGCCTTTGTGGCCATTTGGGGAGTGAACCAGTGGATGGAAGACTTTCTTTCTCTCTGTCTCTCTCGCTCTAACTGTCTGTAACTCTACTTGTCCTATAAATAAATCAAAATAAATAAAATTTTTAAAAGATTTATTTATTTATTTGAAAGGAAGAGTTACAAAGAGGCTGAGGCAGAGAGAGACAGAGAGAGAGAGAGAGAATCTTCCATCTCTACTGCTTTCCCAGGCCATAGCAGGGAGCTGAATTGGAAGTGGAGCAGCCAGGAATTGAACTGGCACCCACATGGGATGCCGACACTACAGGCTGTGGCTTTACCCGCTATGCCACGGCCTGACCCCCCTCCCCCCCAGCAGCCCGTGATTTTAAACACTGGGCTTTTCTACTTTGGTTATGCTTCTTTTCCCTCTTCTCTGAACATGCCTTAGCTGCTGCCTGCTCCCAGGCCTGCCTGTGGTGTAGAAACTACTATAGAGGAGCTGCTCCCTAGTTCCTTCCGAGAACTGCTTCATGGCTTCTGTTACCAAAGTCAGTTTCTGTTTCTTGCAACCGAGCTACTCTGATAAGACCAACTCAAAAGGCAACATGAGGATTTAGGGAAGGTGACACATGCCAACCACTGCGCACAGTACCGAGTGTATCGAAAGTTCGTCAGGAGATGTCAGAGAAGATGATGTTGATGATGGAGAGGACTATGACAATATAAAACTCTAACTCACTGAGCCCTAAGCCTAGGAATCCAACCAAGGGATAAAAAGGAAGGAAGAGAGGGGATGTTTTATCTGTGCCCTCGTCAGAGGGCCCACTGATGACTATATTAGTTATCATGGGTGCACAAGTTATCCAAATGTGTATCAGTTTAACACACTTATCACATAGTGTCTGTGGGTCAGGAATTGGGTGTAGCTTGGGTGGTGCCTTGGGCTCTGGCTCTCTCAGGAGGCTACTGTCAAGCCAGCAGCTGGGTCAGTGGTGTCATCTGAGGACTAGGATGGGAGGGTGTGTGGGTCTACTTCCAAGCTCACTTACATGGTTGCTGGTAAGCCCTGGCCCCTTGTCATATTTGTTTTCTCCCCCAGAATGCCGCATCCGCAGCAGCTGACTTTCCCCGGGGTGAGAGAGCAAGAGGGAGTGCCTCCATCTTTTAAAAAAATTTTTTTAAAGATTTATTTATTTACTTGGAAGGCAGAGAGAGAGAGAGAGAGAGAGAGAGAGAGAACTTCCACTTCCACCTGCTCGTTCATTCCCCAAATGGCTGCAATGGCTGGAGCTGGGCCAGTCTGAAGCCAAGAGCTGGGAGCTTCCTCCAGGTCTCCTAGGTGAGTGCAGGGGCCTACGCACTTGGGCCATCCTCCACTGCTTTCTCAGGCCATAGCAGAGAGCTGGATTGGAGTTGGAGCAGCTGGGACTCAAACTGACATGCTGCAGGCAGTGGCCTAACCTGCTGCACCACAATGCTGGCCCCACACCTCCATCTTTTTATAACCTAATCGCAGAAGTGACATCGCATCACTCTACCATTCTGTTTGACAGTCAATTAGAAAGCCCAGTTCACACAGGGAAGGGGATTACATAAGTGTGTGGATACTGGGATGTGGGGTATCACTGGGGACCACATCAGAGGCTATGCTCCATGCTGACTCTTTTGTGTGTAGGAGCTACAGTTAGATAAGGATGTGCCATCCAAAGCAGAAGAAAGAGCTTGGGTGCAAATTTGAGTAAAATTCTTAGATGTCTACTCTTGTCCATCTTGCTTGCCCTTTCCCTTCTGATAAGGATGCCAATAATATTGGACCAGGGCCCCATCCTCATGACCTCATTGAACCTAGGTTACCCTTTTAAAGGTCCTGTCTCCACATGCAGTCACCTTGAGAGCTAGAGCTTCCACGTGTGAGGGGGGGAGGTATAATAAACAGCTGTCATTTCATGGAACATTTATTATCTCCTGGGCCCTGTGCTAAGTAATTCTCATGCAATCTTTTTTTTTTTTTTTTTTTTTAGTTTATATTTATTTGAGAGGCAGAGTGATGGGCACTGGAAGAGAGAGAGAGCAAGAGCATTAGTGCTAGCTCCCATTTGCTAGTTCACTCCCCAAATGTCTGCAATGACTGGGGCTGGGCCAGGCCAAAGCCAGGAGGCAAGAACACAACTCAGGTCTTCCATATAGGCGGCAGGGACCTAATTACTTGAGATCATCTCCTAGGGTATACATTAGCAGGAAACTGGAATCCAGAGCAAAACCAGACACTTGGGGATGGCGTCGTGGCTCACTTGGTTAATCCTCTGCCTGTGGCGCCAGCATCCCATATGGGCTCCGGATTCTAATCCCGGTTGCTCCTCTTCCAGTCCAGCTCTCTGCTGTGGCCCGGGAGTGCAGTGGGGGATGGCCCAGGTTCTTGGGCCCTGCACCCGCATGGGAGACCAGGAGGAAGCACCTGGCTCCTGGCTTCTGATCGGTACAGCGCGCTGGGTGTAGCGGCCATTTGGGGGGGGGGGGTGAACCAATGGAAGGAAGACCTTTCTCTCTGTCTCTCTCACTGTCTAACTCTGTAAAAAAAAAAAAAAAAAAAAACCCAAAACCAAAAACAAACAACAACAAAAAAACCAAACACTCTACTTTGGAACGTTGGTGTAACTTAACAGCTAAGCCAGAAACCACCCTCCCCCATGCATCTTTCATTTTATCCGCATATTAACTCTGTGACTTTGGATAGCTGACTTAACCTTGCTGTGCCGCCATTTTCTATCTGCACAAATGGAGACAATAATTATACCTACTCTCTAGTGTTGTCATGAGTGACTTCTATGTTGTTGGTGGCAACAACACCTAACTGAAAACCCTGCAAGCCACCTTTACCATTTTGCCTTCTCTACAGGAAGTGGGTTTGGATCGGAAGGGCGCAGGGAGTAGAATGCTCCCAGATGCTGTCCAAGGACAGCAAACGTGATTGGCCTAGCGTGGGTCACATGAGCACTTTTGGGCGGGTCTGAGTTCCTTGATTGACGGTTCCACCAGAGTGTTTAGAGCGCCGGTGGGGAAGCTGGCAGAGTGGGTGTGATTACTTGAAGAAGGGGAGTTTGAGATGTAGCCCAGAGGGCAGACGTTGTAAGCAAACCGCGCATGGGTGCTTCAGTTAATGTTTTATAGCATACTCTGCAGCTCCGTGTGCAGTGCGGCTGAGCTTAACATCTGCCCCAGGCATAATTGCAGGTGGTGATTCTAGGTTAAAAATCCCAATGGCAGGGAGCTAGATACATTTCTGTCGGTACAGAAACAGAAAAGATGCCCACGCACAGAAACAGAGTGCATTTTATGAAGAAATTAATTTACTAATTCTCTTTAAGTAGAGAATACTCAAATGTATTATTCAATTTGCTCATGTAGTTCAGACCTTAGAAAGACATCAAACCGTGTATCATCCATTTCCACCCCAGGCTTAAAGGTAAGCCCTTATTGGTTGCCTGTGAACCCTCCTGGCTCTTAAAATGTTAAAAACAAGTGAGTTTGCACATGTATGAGGGATTAGTCTGGGGTCCCCTTTCTAGGAGCTGTTAGGAACCCTGAGGAAGCCTGGAGAACTTAATAGGTGGGTCCCATCAGCCCAGTACCAGCTTTGGGAGTCTCCCACTGACTTAGGTCTTCTGTGGGGTGCCTGGGCCCCCAGTTCCTCACTCCCTGGCTTCATTTCCGTGGACGGGTCAAAGGCTTTCAGTGGCGTATTCCAGGTTATCAGAACTGGGAAATCCAGGGGTTTAGTTTAGTTCCTGATTTGTCCCAGTCCTCCAGGGCAGCAGTCAACAAACCACAGCTCAGGGGCCAAATCCTTTTCATTTTTTTTTAAATAAAGTTTTATTGGAACACAACCATATATATTTATTTACGTACTGTTGTGACTGGTTTGGCTTTACAGCACCTGAGTTGAATAGCTGAGACAGAAATGGTTACGGCTTTCAAAACCCAAACTTTAGAAAAGTTTACCAGGCTCTGCTCTTGGAGCTGAACAGGAAATGAAGACCTTGCCCTGGAAGTGCTTCCCAGTAGTTAGAGAAGAGCCCAGAAGTGTGGGGAGGCTGCCCCTGCCGGGAAGGAGCAGCTTTGAGAAGCCTGAGAGTCCTCCTGGCCACTTCCTCTCCCTCATTCAATTCAGCACCTACTGCTTTTGGGTTTTCCTCCGAAACATTGCTGGATTCTGTCCCTTTCTCTCCACCTCCAGCAGCATCTTTGCTTTGCGCCTTGCCTCGACCACCATCATCGCCTCTTCAACGGCCTCCTTCCTCCATCCCCCTGAAGCTGCTACGTTCGTTCTCCGCTGAGCAGCCAACTTGACCTTTGCCAAGTGCAGGTCTGATAAACCTTCAGTGGCTTCCCATTGCTCTTAGAATAGGGACCTAAGCCCTAGTCTGGCCTCTGCCTGCCTCCCTGGAACCTTCCTGTGCCTTGCTCACTGCACCCCTCTCTGCACTCTGCCACCATGGTGGTGCCTGGGCCGTTGCACATACTATTTTCTCTGCTTTATGTTCCCATCCTCTTTACTTTTTCAATGAGTCCTCATCTTCATTATCTTGACCATTGCTTCCTTAGGGAAATCTTCCTTAACCTTTCTCCCTGGATAAATGCCCTCATTCTAGAATACTGTGTGTGTGTGTGTGTGTGTGTGTGTGCCCACTCTGCCTTCTCTATGAGAGCTGATCACGGTGCGCCCTATATCTAGCATAGCAGACCCTCAATAAATATCCAGCAAACAGATCACGAGTGGGTCTGCTTCCATTCTGGCCCCCTCTGGGTGATGGGAGATACTCTGTTCTGCAGCTTGCTGAGGCTTTAGGTGCCAGAGTCTCAGCTTCATCCCTGGAGAACTGCATTCACCAGAGTGAGCTGGCAGATCCAGTGTAGGCTGGTGTTGATTGAATGCCACTGTGAGACGGCAGCTGCTGAATTCCTTCCACTCCGTGTCTCCAGCTCCAGACAGGCTGCACAGGACGTGGTTTTCTCTAGAGGGTGTCCAGACATCAGTCACAGCAGGAGGACTGGACGCTTGTCACAATTGCTCCCCCAGCTTCTCTGTGCCTGGTCTCTCTACAACCCAACCAGTGGAGATGTTAATGAGGAAAGGCAGACAGGTGTCATGATGCCACCCTGCTTCTCCCTACCCCCTCCACTCTCTATTAAGTATTCCATAAGATCCAGACACAGAATTTTATTTATTTATTTTTTCTGGACCTAAGCTGCCCCTTGACATAGCCAGCAATTGCTTTTTTTTAAAACCACGGAGGAAAACTAGGTCCTTTCATCCACTGATAAGGTGTCAGGTGACAGAGAGATCAGCATCCCAACACATAAATCTGCAACTAATCCTTAGGAATCAATATTTTTCATTAAGAAACTGTGAGAGTTGGGCCATTATGGGGAAAATCTGTTTAGGTTGACACCTTGATGAAGTTATTCAGTTCAGGGGCTTAAGTCATTGAAAGGTAATAAAGAGCACAGAGCAATCTCAGGGCTGGTTAGGGGAGAAAACGATGGGAGTATTGAGCTCCAGTTCAGTGAAAAATGACCTCCTGATTTATTGGGGAATGATGGGGTGTTGGCCCCTTGGGCAGCTGGGCCCGACACCATCAACATGGCCGCCTCTCATCCCTGTGCACTCACTGCTGTGTATAAGCTGTCTGGCAGTACAAAAACATTAGAAGAATTTTTTTAGGGATCTTGGGATATTTCCAATATTCTCAAAGTCCCCACCCTTACAGCATTCTTTCACATTTTGGGCTTTTTCCTGTACGTCATGGGACATAAGTGCACTGAAATACAGTGTTCTAAAGAGTTAACAACAAGATGGAGTTTACTTTTGTAAAGACTGCCTTTATGACCCATTGGATGTGGAAGGACCCAGTTCACTACTGGAAAAAATGAGGCCTGTTTGGAGCCAAGCATGGGTATCATCAGCGCGCAGAGGACAGCATCAAGTATTTCCTGTGGCTCCACTTGTCTGAAGACAATCACATGGGCTGGGTTCTCAGGACATTTCTTTGATCTCTTGCCCCTTTCTTTTTCTCCTTTCCTCTCCTTCCTCCTTCCCCTCCTTCAACTCTCCCCTCCCTTCCCCTCTTCCTCTTTTTAGAATTTCTGTCAGTGGGGCTGGCACTGTGGCTCAGCAGGTTAAAGCCCTGGCCTGCAGTGCCAGCATCCCATATGGCTACCGGTTTGAATCCTGGCTGCTCCACTTCTAATCCAGCTCCCTGCTAATGTGTCTGGGAAGGCAGCAGAGGATGGCTCAAGTGCTTAGGCCCCTGCACCTATGTGGGAGACCTGGAAGAAGCTCCTGCCTCCTGGCTGTGGCTTGGCTCAGTCCTGGTTGTTGTGGCCATATTGGGGAGTGAACCAGTGGATGGAAAATTTCTCTGTTTCTTCTCTCTCTTTCTCTCTCTCACTTTCAAATAAATAAAATAATTTTTTAAAAAAAATTTCTGCCTATGAGCCTGGGTCTAGCTTTCTGAAAGGCCCTGTAATCAGGCCAAATCATGTCCATTTTTGGTTTTGTCCTGTCCTGGTTAGTCTATGGTGGATGATGGGACATGGACAATAGAGACAAGTCTGTCTTGGGACTACTGATCCCCTTTCATGGCACAACTTCTGTGCATTTATAAATGCTGTCAGCTACACCGTATGAAAATTTCCCTTTGGTACTTTCTTCTAAGACCAAAGAAGTGCCAGCATCAAGATGATCTAGATTTAATGAAATAAGGTATGATTTCTGATTTGGTGCAGTTGTAAGATATCCTCTCTGGGAGGGAGACTGAGGAAGTATTAGAGAGATGAAGGGGACAGACAGAGAAAGGGAAAAGTCACACGGGCAGCCGGGTGAGATGGGTGTCTGGGGAAGGGAAACTAGAGGTGAGGAGTCCAGGAGAGGGTTGGAGTTACAGCAATTCAGTAGGAGTAGTAAGAAGAGGCAAAATTCAAGAAATAATGAAGTCAAATGGACAGGAGTTGATGACAATTTGGATTCGAGATCCATTCATGTTTTGGGTTTTTGCTACCTCCTTATCACCTAGAAAGAGTGGGAGGAAGAAGTTAAAATGTCCAATTTGGTGATTTCAGCTGGACAACAAGAGCTAAGGGAAGGGTGGAGGGCCTGAAGTTGAGAGAGAGAGGGAGAGGGAGAGAGAGGGAGAGGGAGAAGGAGAGGGAGGGAGGAGGGAGAGGGAAGGGGAGGGACAGGAGGAGGGGAGAGGGAGGGGGAGGGGGAGGGAGAGAAACTAGAAGGGAGCAAAGACATGGGAACCAATAATGGAGAAGGAGGAGTCCACTTACAATGCCCATTTGGCTTGGGCTAATTTTGCATCACGTATGGCCATACTCAGAGCAATCTTGGGTGTGTGAGAGCTGTGAAGGGAGGAATATGTGGAACTCAACATCCGGTGCTTCTCTTCTGTGGAGTTCCCCAGAGCTGTGCTCCCAGCTGTGTCATCCTCATGGAGCACAATGAGACGGGCACACCCTGGAGATCCTAGATGGAAGTGGAGCTTCTGAGCTGGTAAGCTTGGCTGTGCAGAGGAGGGTGAAGGCAGTTGCTAGAGGGGAGTATCACCTTCATTATTTTAAATTTTAGGAGACTCAAATTATTATTTTAAATTTGCCAAAACAGTAGCACCAAGGGGAAGGTGGTGGTGAAGAGGCATCTGTTGATAAACAGAAAGTGCAGAAAAGAAATGATGGGTCTAGAAAGGAAATTAAAAACAAACCAGGTTTGTGCAGGCAGGAGGAAAGGGGTGAGTGCCCACCCCTTCTTTTTAATGGAGTTGGTTTCCTGACACCGCACACCACTGGGATTCAGTGAGAGCCAGACCAGGGCAACAGTCCTGGGCCTGCCACTCTTCTGGATTACAGTCTGGCTGGCCTCCGTGACCTGTCAGTCTAGCTCTTAGTTCCTAGTCTTATAGCCTAACACTCATTCATTCATTTAGTCCTTAACAAACATCTGTTGAGCCCCTACTGTCTTCCAAAAAGTGTACTAGGCTCAAGTGGGTACAAAGCCATACAGTTCAACTCCTGTCTCCATGGAGCTTAGAGGTTTCTTTTGGGAGAAGCAGACAAGTGAGCAGGAAATCAGAGCACCATGTAATAGGGGCTTTTCTCTGAAAGTGCTAGGTTTCCGGCTCAGCCTTGGAGCCAAAAGCCTCCCTGGGGAAAGAGACATTTGAAAATAAAGGAGCATGGGATTTAGCCAAGGCAAGGAGTTGAAGGAAGAGTATTCTGGAAAGAGGGCACTTTTGTGAAAAGGCAGAGAGGGTAGAGATCAGGGCACATTAGAGAAATGAATTAAGTTCCAGGAGGCCAATTAACAGGAGAGGAATGGCAAGAGGTGAGACTCAGGCAGAATTTCTTGGCCTTGCGGCTGTTGGCATTTGGGGCTGGATTCATTCTTTGTTGTGGGGAGGCTGTCTGATACATTTAGCAGATACCCAGAGCTCCCAACCCCAGCTATGATTGCAAAACATGTCTTGAGGCATTGTCAAATGTCCCCTGAGGGACAAAACTGCCCCTCGTTGAGAACCACTGGATCAGAAAACCCAAGCAGTGATCTTGCCAGAAGGGGTCCTAGACATCACAATGTGTGTGGGCTTTATTCTGGAGACAAAGGGCAGCTGTTGACAGGGTAGACCTGGAGAGTTCATGTACAGATCTGCAATTTAGAAAGAGCACTTTGGATACAGTGAACCTAAGGCAGGAAAACTATTACAGAGGCTGTTGCTAAACTCCTGAGACAGAGAGTGGTGGCATGGAACAGCAGGGACAGTGGGAACAGACAGAAATGGGTGGAGTTGGACTCTCATTCTGGTGGTCTAGCTAGGTTTCTTTGGCCTACCCATTTTAATCTCTCTCCTTCCTACCTTGATTCTGGACACTAAACTACCATTTAGAAGAACTTACAATGGGTCAGGCCTGTGCTAAGAACATTGCATGTATCATGTCATGAACTATTCACACTAAACAAGGAAGGAATTATTAATACCCACATGTTATGTTAAGATGGAAGCATATATACAGAGGCTAAGTCACTAACCCAATTCATGCAGCAGGTGAAAGCTGGGGTTGGGAACTCAGCTCTACTTGACTTAAGGGCAGTCTCCTTCCTCCCATGCAGCCATGTGTCCTCAGCTTCAGCCCAGCACCCATCCCCAGTGACCTGAGATAGATAAAGAATTTAAGGGTATTTGAGTTAGGATCATGTTTGTTTTCGAGTGATGGAAACTCCAAATGAAAGTAGATTATGCAAGGTGGAAGTTTATTCTCTTCCTCTCAAAAAGAAGCCCAGAGACACTTGGTTTGCAGTTGGTGGTAGGCCTTTCTATCTTCATTCTATCTGACATTCTCAGCTGATGGCCACATGTCGTGATCCAAGATGCAGCTTCAACTGAGCCATCACATTTGCAAGGATCAGAAAGAACACCGTTTTTACCTGAAGTCATGCACAACACTTTGCTTACATCTTGTCAGCCAGAGATTAGTCAAATGATGATACACAGTAGCAAGATAATCTGAGAAATGGACTTTTCCCTCCCTAAGATGTCATGTGCCCAACTTGAATTGAGGGCTAAGATGGGGAGATGACACTGGGGGCAGCTAGAGGCCTCTGTCACTGGAATACTTAAAAGGATCTGGCCTTCATATATCTTTTTGGGAGGGTGATGATTTAACCCATAAAGGGAAACATTTGGGGGGAACAAAAGGAAGTACTAAAAATACTGAATAGCATGAGTTGATTAAGAGCAGGCGTGTGACAGTCCTAAAAGAACTGAAATGTAAAATCACTCTTATTAGAAGACTTTGCTTCCTGCATTAGAAACAAGACTTGGGGCAGATGTTTGGCCTAGTGGTTACTATGCCTGTGTCCCATCTTGGAGTGCCTGTGCAGATTCCAGCTCCTGATTCTAGCCTCCTGCTAGTGCAGACCCTGTAAGGCACAGGTGGTGGCTCAAGTAGTTAACTTCTTGCCCAATGTGGGAGACCTGGATTGAGTTTCCAGCTCCCAGCTTTGGCCTGACCCAGTTCTGGCTGTTATGGCATTTGAGGGAGTGAGCCAGTGGATCAGATATTCTCTCTCTCTCTCTCTCTCTCTCTCTGCCTCATAAATAACAATAATAATATGGCAAAGAAGACTGATCAAGGCCTTTCCTAATATAAACCTAAAAAAGACCCACCCCTATCCAAGGGGAATGTTTTTCAGAGGGCTTCAAAGGGTCATAGAAAATGCATATTACTTTTGGTTTTATTTTATCATGAACTTTTTGAAGCCCTCGGTATGTCTGTATGTCGTCTGGTGCTCAACATACACATGCCACCACTGATGGGCCCATTCACTGTGTGTCAGGAGTTTAACTCATCTGTTACTCATTTACCCCCATCCCTTTGAGGCCTAGGAGGCAGGTGCATCACCTCTTCTTGACAAGTTCAGTGAGACTTTGAGAGATTTCCTCAGTCACTCATCCAATAAATGGCAGAACATGGATTCCAGCAGGTATCTTGTGAATACTGAGCATTGCTTTTGTAACCACTGATATACATACTGCAACCCCTTCTCAGGTCACGCGCTTGTCCACTAAGTTGTCTTCTCTGCTGCTTGCCTACGTTTGGGTTTTCCATCCCTGATTCCAGGTGCTAGACCGCGTCATCATTTGGGAAACCCATTCAGACCTTCCAATTGATGTCCGTCGGTTGCCCAAAGCTTCCCCCTTGGATCCACATCCTCCATTCCCAGTCCAATCCCAGTCTACATCTTGATTTCCATTCATCGAGATATCCGTGGCCTTGGCCCACTACTGTGGTTTTTCCCATAGTCAAGAGGCATGAAGAGGAGACACAAAGAATGAACACAGACTCAGGGAAGTTTTCTGGTAGAGTGGGGGAAACTTGACGTTCTTCTACTGTTGGCCACCATGTTGTAGAAGGTTATGTGAGGTCCTAGGAATTGGCTGGAAGATTTGGAAGGGGTGGGGCTATCTGGGGGCCAGTGGTCTCAGGGCTTGTGTGTAGAACTGCACCAGTCCACAGTGTGGTGTCATTTCCTCCCCCAGGGCATGCCTACCCCATGGGAGGGGAAGGAGGAGAGGAGCTTCACTTTACCATTCAGCCTTATTCTGCCTGATGTTGTAGGTAGCCACTCACACGTCTCTTTCTCTGACTAGTCTGTTGGGGACATCAGACTCTGTGCCTCACTGAACCTTGTACCCCCAGGGTCGGACACAGAGCCTGGTACCTGGGAAGATGTTGAACAGACTGGAGTGTCTGATGACTGCCTCCTTGTAGCTGATGGTTTCCATTTGTTCAGTGCCTCTCCACCCTGTAAATGTGGGGGACCCTGCCCATGATGAATCCTCTACCCTCTCCCCTCCCCAAAATACTCACTTAAAAAGGAGGTAGTCTTTTAAACACTACCTGCATTTATTAATAGCCATTAATTCATTTAGTCACTTAAAACTGCATCATTCAATGAACCAACAAATGGCAACAAAATAACAGAGATAACATAAACAATTGCACTTGCTCCTTGCTTAGCTAGACCTCAGTGTTAAGCTGTACATCCACCTTTGACGGGGTAGTCATTCACTGGAAGTCGCTCTTAGGGTCTTCCTCCAGAGGGCAGCATGGAGTAGTGGTTAAGCCCATGGATTTAGGAATCAGATTTTCTGGCCTCAAGAACCTGTCACTGCCACCTGCCAGTGGAGTGACCTGGGCAAGTTAAAATCTGTTTCCTGATTAATACAACGGGGAGAATGATAACGACCGATCTCACGGGGCCTCATGAGATCTTTCGCAGAGTTTGGAATATCGCTGATGCTTTCCCTAATATTTTCTGTTCCCTCTGCGGGGGACTTGAAAATGCCTCGCTCCTCCAACCCAGGAGCTTCTCCGGGCAGAGCATGGAGCTCCCGGCCACGCAGGCCCCTGCAGGGAGGGAGGGGATCGCGTCTTAGCTTTGCTCCCCAAGACCTACAAAAGCAGCAGCAAGCGTTGGAGTGAAAGCAGCGCCTGCCTGCGGCTCGCTGGGGCTGTACGTATTGATTAGCGTCACAGGGGTGGGACTAGGGGGATGGTTCCAGAAACACTCACTTTGATTCCTCAAACCAGCCCCTTATGGGTCCTGCTAGGAGACGAATGGGCAGTTGATTCTGATGAATAAACGCTCCACGGCCGCCCCAGGAACTGACCATGCTGGGCAGGTGGCTGGGGCGGGAGCCGCGCTCCGTCGCGGCCTTGGGAGGCACCCATCAATAATAGATGGGCTCCAGCCCGGGGAGAGGGAAGCATTTCTGCCGCAGGTATGAATTATGGATGCCGTTTAGGGTAATGCGGGCCTATCTCAAAGGTTCCGCTCGGTTTATGTGCTAGTAAAAGCCGGCAATTTGCTTGTGTTCCAGCTATAATTTGCGCTACATTAAGGGACCCTCCTTTCCATAATGGATGTGCGGTCGCACGCAGGCGCAGTCGGGCCTCTGAGTCCAGGCCAGCAGCTCAGCACAGCCAGGCGTGGTCCCCCCGCAGCCAATCGCTGGGCCCCAGACCCTTTGCTGCAGAGGCAGATGGAAGCCTTCGCTCTTTCCCAAAGTCCAGGAAGGAAACTGCACTAAAACCCTAAGCCTTTCCGTGACTTGCACATCGAATGCGCTAGATGGGTGTCCCGAGAAAGGCATACAAGCCAACCTGCAGGCTGATCATCTGGAGAGAGACTCCCCGCAGTCTTGCCAGAGAAGCTGTAGAGGGGCTGCCTTCCTGGGTTTGAGTTTTGACTGGCAGCCTCTGCAGATGGCCCAGCCTCCCTGTGCCTATGGCAGCCCTAGGGCCCACCCTGCAATGCTGGCATTCTGTGTAAGCACAGGGTCCAGCCCCTGATGCTCTACTTCCAATCCAACAGCCTGCTAATGCTCCTGGGAAAGTAACAGCCGACAGCCCTGGAGCATTGGACCTCTGCCAACCACGTGGGAGACCTGCTGGAGCTCTGGGTTCCTGGCTTCAGCCTTGCCTAGCCCCAGCCGTTGCAGCCTTTTGGGGAGAGATCTCTTTTTCCTTCTCTCTCTTTCAAATAAACAAATAGAAAAATCTTTGAAAATGCCATTTTTAATTTATTGGAGAAGGCAGGAATGAGGGGGAGAGAGAGAGGAGATATTTCCCATTTTCTTGGTTTACTCCCTACATAATCACAATGCCTTTCAAATAAATAACATAAATCTTTTTTTTTTTAATGGCAGTCACAGTACTGGCTGGTTCTGTGCTGAATCCAAGAAAGCTCATGAAATTATTGAATGAACAGGAGTTTCATGAATTGATAGCTAAATACAACTCTTATTAAAAATTAAGCTTCAGAAACTCTATCGAAGGCAATAAATACTAAAAAATCAGCAACTTCTATTTTCCTCTTGAGGTTGTTTATGTCTATTGGGACTATTTATAGCTATTTATGGGCATGGTGGCAATGACACATAATGTGCTTCTTGCTGGAACCTATAATGTGCAGCTCTTCCTAACACTGAGATCCATGATGTCATACTGGCAGCTTGCAATTGGCCATAGTGGGAGGTGTTTACACCAGGGACATTGACAAATTCCCATGAAGAGCTGCTGATTGTTAAACTTTTAAGAGTATACCACTAGTACTGCCCTAGTGAAGTTGTTTGGGGTATTCAGTTGTTACTATGTTTATAAATTGCACTATCTAAAATTGCTGTTATGGTTTTCATAGTTTTTACAATTTTCTAGCACAGATCAAATGGTTACTGTGTTTGAGTGGAGCCTCTAAGGAACCCACAGCCCCCTTTTTCCCTTCCTTTCCCTTGGAATCATCCCTTGGAAGATTATTAACTCTCTCTTAGGGCAAACCAGAGTTTTGGGAAAAAAAAAGCATGTTTAGATTTGCATATTCTGTTAATTTTTCAATGGACTTTCCATTAGTATGGGCAAATATATTGGTAAGCTGACTTTGGTGAACAAGTGGACTCTGGGTCTATTTTGTACTAATTTGAGCAAGTTGTTTCACATCCACACATTTTTATTTCCTTGGTTGTAAAAAGGTGATAATAACGGCTGCCTCATGGGTTTGGGTTGTAAAGTAGATGTGAGAGCTTTCCAGAGAGTAGAATCTCTGGAATTGACTGCCTGGTGCTATGGTTTGGAATTGGTTTTCCCCCTAAAGGTCCCTAAAGGTTCATGTGTTGGAAGCTTGGTCCCCAGTGTGGCTGTGTTAAGAGGTGGTTGTACCTTTAAGAGGTGGAGCCTAGAGGAGATCACTAGGTTGTTGGAGAAAGTTCTCTAAGAAGGGATTGAGGTAGCTTTCTTGGCACCCTGGACTGTCTCTGCTTCTCTGTCTCTTGATCTCTTCTTCTGGCACCTGTGCCTGCCATAGCACTTTCCACCATGATGTCCTCACCAGAGCCTATCCTAGGGTCAGGACTTTGAACCCACGGAACCATTTCCTAAAGAAACATGTTTTCTTCAAAAGTACCCGGCTCTAGGTATTTTGTTATGGTAACAGGCAACAGACCAACACACCTGGGTTCAAACCCTGCTTCTACCACTTGCTGACCTCATGGCCTTGGGAAAGATGCGTATTTCTACAAGCAGTCTTCAAAGTATTCATAGAAAATGTGTATTATTAAAATACATCAAATCAGATTTTTAAAAAAAATTTATTTATTTTATTTGAAAAGAGTTACAGAGAGAGAGAAGGAGAGGCAGAGACAGAGAGAGAAAGGTCTTCCATCTGCTGGTTCACTCCTCAATTGGCCACATGGCTGGAGTTGCGCTGATCTGAAGCCAGGAGCTAGGAGCCTCTTCCGGGTCTCTCACACAGGTGCAGGGGCCCAAGGACTTGGGCCATCTTCTACTGCTTTCCCAGGTCACAGCAGAGAGCTGGATCAGAAGTGGAGCAGCTGGATCTCGAACTGGCACCCAAATGGGATGCCAGCACTGCAGGTGGTGGCTTTACTCGCTACACCACAGTGTCAGCCCCATTAAATCAGATTTTTTGCACCAAAATGAACTTATCTTTTAATTCCATTTTCCACGAACTTTTGGAAGTACTGTCACACAAACGTTAGTTTCCTCTTCTGTAAAATTGAGATAATAACACTTCCATGTCTTGACTATCGTGAGATGAGAGGGGAGAATGTCCTGAAGAAGTTTAGCACTTGGCTTGGGTGTAGTAGATGTTTAATAAATTCCAACAGAGACTGTAGCTACTCTCTGGCAATCATACCCTCTCACCACCTTTGATAACTGGGATGGGCTAGGCTGACTTGAATGTTGCATGGCTGGCTCCTTCTCTCGTGCATGTGTCTTCCCCCTAACTCTGTACCTGCACTTTGCTGAAGGGGCTACAATCTTCCCACACCAAGGAAAAGTCAGTTCTCTTGGAGAGAGCATAATCAAGTGGTGCAGCTCTGCTCAGACCTGCAAACAAACCACCCAGAGCTGGTGAGGATTCAACAGATAACGGAGGTGGACCAGGGCCATTCCTTAGGTATTTAATCTGGCAGAACAGCCTGTGGGAGAATGAGTTGTGTCTTATTTTCTCAGCGGGAGGTTTATCAGAAAAGGATGAGTTGTTCTCTCTCTTCTCTTGCTCAGGAGGGTAAATGGGTCTTTGTGTCCTTAAGGTTGGAGTTTGTACTTGCTGTGGGGAACAGAGAACAGATGTGTCCTTAGGCAATCAAGTGTCAGGAAAGATTTGCTTAAAAACAGTGCTTGCAGAGTTGGCTCTGAAGAGCCAGGCACCATGGACAGGGCCCAAGGACTCACAGGAGGATAACCCCAGGGCTAGGGTCTGAGGGATGGGTAGTCTATGGTCCCCTTACCCTAGCTACCTTCAAGAAGGAAACAGAACAGATGGAGCTGTTGGATACTCAAGGTGAGTCTAGTCACTGAATATGACTTTCCAAGCCCACAGGAAAAGGCAGCAGTCATTGAGGTGGAGTGGAAGGAATCCTGATAAATGATTGAAAACTCCGTGCTAGCCCTGTTCTCTTGGCAGTGAGGTGGAACTGAAGTGGATTGTGTCTGGTGTAGACAAAGAAACTCACCTCTCAGCCTAATGGCAGTTCATATGCTGATACTTCAAAAAGTTCATGGGAAATTAGAATTGAAAGAAGAGTTTATTTTAGTGCAAACATTTTGAAAGCCATGCACTTTCTATTTTCATAATACATATTTTCCATGAGCTGTTTAAAAATCCCAGGTATGCATGGATTTCAGAAATTTCTGCCCCCAAAGAAGCTGATCTGCTTCCATGAAGTTTTTGAAGTATTTTTGCATTTGTGACACATGAATCACTGTTCCCTTTGTTCTTCCGTGTCTCACATTCAATCACACATCTGGGCCCTACTGAAGATTAGGGCTGGAGCTCCAGAACCAGATAGACCCGAGTTCAAATCCCCCATCCACCTGCTTCGCTGTGTGGATCTTGGGTAAATTCCTTAACCTCCACAAATCTCAGATAAGCGATCTATAGGATAGGGGATTAAAACGTGGTGTTGTTTGTGAAAATGAAATGACTCATAACCTTGTGCCTCCCACGTGACAAGTACTAATTGCAGTCTGGATTGTTGTGTGCTCTCTGACTCACTAGGATTAAATAAATCCCACTAAACAACAGAAGATATACAGCTGAGTAAGGCCATATGTCTCCTCTGAGGTCAAGAATTGACTCCTAAACCTGACACCTGGCCCTCCTGCTTGGAAGCCAGGAGGGAATGTTTTGTTCCTAGTACCTCTCAGAGCCAAGGTTCCACCAGCCTGAATGTTTCATGTTCCCAAATATAGCCGGAACTTTCTGAGAATTTTGCTGGATCAGGGCTTTTGCCAAAGCAACTTTGGTTGGCCTTGGCGCCCTCTCCTGATTGTCCTGTTCCGTGAACCCATTGTCTCTGCTCACTCTGTGGGTTTCCAGGGGAATATTCCAGAACTACTTAAAATTTAAGAGGAGAGGAGGATGGGATGCCGACCTCTGGCAAAATACAGACATCAGAAAGATGCAGTCTAGTTTAACCAGAGTTGCCAGTGAATCTGATGGGGCTATTTATTTTTTTTAATCTAAGTACTATATTTACATATTGAGTTATTTTTAGAGCCAATTTTCTGACTATGAAAGCATTATGTAGCAATTATGGAAGATGCAGAAGTCAGAGATTTTACCCTTTTGTTTGTTTGTTTGAAGGCAAGCAGTTTCATAAAAACCCAATTCCCCAAATCCCACTGGATTTTGAAAACAATTAGCATCTTATAGAAATTATAGCTTTGCCAATTAATTAATCAGTAAATCAATTAACCGGAAAGTCTTTATTGAGTGCCTTTTGTGGGCTAAAGCAGGCCTTGGGATTGTGGCAAGCTAAGAAAATCAAAAGCTCTGAACTCATCAATGCTGTATAGTCCCAGAGGGGAAACTGATCTTATGGCAATGCAATTAGTGATCAAGCATTTGGTCCTTAGGGATGGCAGGAGTTGGGGCAGATCATAAAATGTAGCGTGAACAGGGAGACAAATGAGCCCTAAGGCAACAGGAATGGCTTGTTGAAAAAATCCCAAGGGAAAATGTCCTGTTTTTTCCACCCCAAGTGAGTATATCTATCTACCTTCCACCCACCTACTGTCTATCCATCCAGGTAAAAATCTTTAATATGCTTAAAAAAATCCATCCTTTGGGACTGGCTTATTTCACTCAGCATGATGTGTTCCAGATTCCTCCATTTTGTTGCAAATGACTGGATTTCGTTGTTTCTTACTGCAGTATAGTATTCTAAAGAGTACATATCCCATAATTTCTTTATCCAGTCTACCGTTGATGGGCATTTAGGTTGGTTCCAGGTCTTAGCTATTGTGAATTGTGCTGCAATAAACATTAGGCTGCAGACCGCTTTTTTGTTTGCCAATTTAAATTCCTTTGGGTAAATTCCAAGGAGTGGGATGGCTGGGTCGAACGGTAGGGTTATCTTCAGGTTTCTGAGGAATCTCCAGACTGATTTCCATAGTTGCTTGACCAGTTTGCATTCCCACCAACAGTGGGTTAGTGTCCCTTTTTCCCCACATCCTCGCCAGCATCTGTTGTTGGTAGATTTCTGAATGTGAGCCATTCTAACCGGGGACAAATACCATATGTTCTCCCTGATCGGTGACAACTGACTGAACACCAAAAAGGAAACTTGTTGAAGTGAAAGGGACACTATGGGAAACGGTGACTTGATCAGCATAGCCCTGACTGTTAATGAACAACTTAATACATTATCCCTCTTAGTAGTTTTTTTGTCTGTTCTACTTAATATGACTGATTTAATTCTGTAATTAATACACAGATATTCTTAAGTGTTGAAATTTAACTGAAATGTGATCCCTGTTAAACATAAGAGTGGGAATAAGAGAGGGAAGAGATATATAATTTGGGACATGCTCAAGCTGACTTGCCCCAAATGGTAGAGTTAGAAACATACCAGGGGATTCCAATTTAATCCCATCAAGGTGGCATGTACGAATGCCATCTCACTAGTCCAAGTGATCAATTTCAGTTCGCAATTGATCATAATGAAAGGACTAAGAGTCAAAGGGAGCACATAAGCAAGTCTAGTATCTGCTAACACCAACCGATAGAATAAATAAAGGGGAGAGTGATCCAACATGGGAAGTGAGATACTCAGCAGACTCATAGAATGGCAGATGCCCTAAATAGCACTCTGGCCTCAGAATCAGCCCTAAAGGCACTCGGATCTGGCTGAAAAGCCCATGAGAGTATTTCAGGCATGGAAAGCCAAGACACTCTGGCAAAAGATCTCTGTGAGTGAGATCTCAGTGGAAAGAACAGGTCTTCAAAGAAGGAGGTACCTTTCTCTGAAGGGAGGAGAGAACCTCCACTTTGACTATGACCTTGTCTAAACAAGATAAGAGTCGGAGAACTCAAGGGGCTTCCATAGCCTTGGAAACTCATGACTGGAGCATAGGGAGATTACTGATGCCATAGACAGGAGTGTCAATTGGTAAAGTCAACAACAGGAGTCACTGTGCACTTACTCCTCATGTAGGATCTCTGTCCTTAATGTGCTGTGCATTGAGATTTAATGCTATAATGAGTACTCAAATAATATATTTCACTTTGTGTTTCTATGGGGGTGCAAACTGTTGAAATCTTTACTTAATGCATACTAAACTGATCCTCTGTAAAAAAAAAAAAAAAAAAAAAAAAAAAAAGAAAAGAAAAGAAACTATCAACTCCCAACTTGACTCTCACTGGGATTAAACATGACAATAGGTCTGATCTGATTTCATCATCATTAAAAAAAATCATCTATTATTTTTCACTTTATGTTTCTGTGTGGGAGCAAACTGTTGAAAGCCTTACTTAATGTATACTAAGCTGATCTTCTGTATATTAAGATAATCGAAAATGAATCTTGATGTGAATGGAAGGGGAGAGGGAGTGGGAGGGGGGAGGGTTGTGGGTGGGAGGGACGGTATGGGGGGGAAGCCATAGTAATCCATTATTCGTACTTTGGAAACGTATATTCATTAAATAAAAGTTAAAAAAAAAAAAAAAAAAAAACTCCAAAAAAAAAAAAAAAAAAAATCCATCCTTTTTAAAGTATAATTGACATTTGATGAAGGGCACATATTTAAAGTGTATGATTTGATAAGTTTTGACATACGTCTCCATCAGTGAAACCATCGCCCCAGTCAAGGTAATGGACGTGTCCATCACTCTCAAAATTTCCTCACACCCCGGGGTAATCCTCACCCACCTCCCCTGACAATGACTGATCTGCCTTATGTCAGCATAAATTAGTTTGCATGTCCTACAATTTTATACATATTGGACAATACAATTTGATTTCCTTCACTCAGCATAATTATTGTGAGATTTATCCACACTGAAGCATGTCTCAACATTTCGTTCTTCCTTACAGCTGAGTAGTGTTCCATCGTGTGGATCACCACAGTTAGTTTCATTCACCTGTTGATGGACATTTGGACTGTTCACAGCTTCTAGTTATTAAAAATTAAAGTTGCGGGGCCGGTGCTGTGGCCTGGCAGGTAAGGCCACCGTCTACAGTGCCAGCATCCCATGTGGACACTGGTTCAAGTCCCAGCTGCTCCACTTCCGATCCAGCTCTCTGCTATGGCCTGGGAAAGCAGTAGAAGATGGCCCAAGTGGTTGGGCATCTGCACCCAAGTGGGACACCCGGAGGAGGCTCCTGGCTCCTGGCTTCGGATCAGCATAGCTCCGGCCATTGCAGTCAACTGGGGAGTGAACCAGCAGATGGAAAACCTCTCTCTTTCTCTCTGCCTCTCTTTCTCCCTCTGTGTAACTCTGACTTTCAAATAAATAAATAAATCTTCAAAAATAAAAATAAAAACAAAGTTGCTATGAACATTTATGTGCAAAGTTTTGTATGGACATACGCTTTCATTTGTTCTCGGGCAGATACCTGGGAGTAGGTTGTCTGGGTCACATGCTGGTACATGTTTAACTTTTTGATAAACTTTTTTATTTTTTTTTTTTATTTTTATTTTTATTTTATTTTATTTTTTTTTATTTTTTGACAGGCAGAGTGGACAGTGAGAGAGAGAGACAGAGAGAAAGGTCTTCCTTTGCCGTTGGTTCACCCTCCAATGGCCGCCGCGGCTGACGCGCTGCGGCCGGCGCACCGCGCTGATCCGATGGCAGGAGCCAGGAGCCAGGTGCTTTTCCTGGTCTCCCATGGGGTGCAGGGCCCAAGCACCTGGGCCATCCTCCACTGCACTCCCGGGCCACAGCAGAGGGCTGGCCTGGAAGAGGGGCAACCGGGACAGAATCCGGCGCCCCGACCGGGACTAGAACCCGGTGTGCCGGCGCCGCTAGGCGGAGGATTAGCCTAGTGAGCCGCGGCGCCGGCCTTGATAAACTTTTTGCAAAGTGATTGTGCTATGTTGCATTCCCACCAGCAGTATATGAGCATTTTGTTCTTGCTGTTCATCCTTGCCAACACTTGGTATGGTCAGATTTTAAAACTCTTACCATCTTAATAAGTGTAATAATAATAATATATGATTTTGTTGTTGTTATTAAAAATTTTATTAGAGAAGCCGAGATAGATCCCATCTATTTGTTCACTGCTTAAATGTCTGCAATGGCTGGGACTGGGCCAGAGCAGTAGCCAGGATCTGGGGACATAATTTAGATCTACAATGAAGGTGGCAGGAACCCAGTTCTATGAGACTTCATGGCTGCTCCCCAGGATCTGCACTGACCAGTATCCTGAGCTGGGAATAGTATCCAGACACTCTGATAAAGGATGTGGGTGTCCTAGCTACAAGGCCAAATGCTCTCTCCATGGTACATGATTTAGATTCAGACTAGTGACTGAGCTTTTAGTAAGTGCTTACTTCCTATCTGTGTACATACCTTTGGTGAAGTGTCCAAATCATTTGACCTTTTTTTTTTTTATTGGCCTGTCTTCTTCTCACTGAGTCTTGAGAATTCTTTATATATTCAGGTTACACACTCTTTATCATTACATGATTCTTTAAGTTTGTGGCTTGTCTTATATTCTCTTAATGCGTCTTTTGAAAAGCAGACACTTTTTAAATATTTGGATGCAGTCCAATTTATCAGTGTTTTCCTTTTTGGGTCTTGGATCATACTTTTGCTAATAAATCTAAAAAATCTTTACCTAGATCAATGTTACAAAGACATTCTCCTGTGTTCTAAATGTTTTATAATTTCAAGTTTTGTAGTTAATGTATGATTCATGTTATGTTAATTTTTACATATTATGTGAGGCATGAATAGAAGTTCATTTTTTTTGCCTATGGGTATCTAATTGTTTCAGTGTCATTTCTGAAGGAGCTATCATTTCTCCATTGAGCTGCTTTTGCACCATTGTTAAAAAATTATTGTCTACACATATGTGGGTCTATTTATGCATTTTTTATTCTGTTTCATTGATCTACCTTTATGCCATTTTTATCTTGATTGCTGTAATGTTATAATAAATCTTGAAATCAGATAGTTTTATTTTTTTAAGATTATTTATTTATTTGAAAGTCAAAGTTACAGAGAGAGGGAAGGAAAGATAGGGAGGAGAGAGAGTGAGAGGGAGAGGGAGATATATTTTCCATCCACTGGTTCACTCCCCAGATGGTTGCAATGGCCAGGGCTGGGCCAGGCTGAAGCCAAGAGCCAGGATCTTCTTCCAGGTCTCCCATGTGGGTAGAAGGGGCCCAAATACTTTGGGCCATCTTCCTCTGTTTTCCCCAGGCCATTAGCAGGGATCTGGATTGGAAGTAGAGTAGCTGGGACTCCAACAGGTGCTCATACAGGATGCCAGCACTGCAGGTGGCAGCTTTACCTGCTATACCACAGTGTTGGCCCCCTCAGGTAGTTTCAGTATTAGAGTTTTGTTCTTTTTTTTTTTTTTCTTTTACAAAGATGTCTTGACTCTTCTATGTTCTTTGCCCTTTCCTGTATATTTTAGACTCTGTCAATTCCTATTTTGATTACATTGACTTAAAAGATCAAATTGAGGGGAATTTACATTATCTTAACAATGCCAAATCTGCATGAGTCCAGGAACACAGTTCATCATTTCACTTCCATGATCTCTTTGACTTATTGTAGCTTTATTTTGTAATTTTTAGTGTGTAAGTTCTTCAAATCTATTGTCAGGTCTAGCCCTAAGATTTAATATTTCTGATGTTATTGTAAACGGTATTGTTTTAATAACTTAAATTTATGATTTTTCATTGAGCTGATTTTTGTGTCCTGAGATTGTATCCTGCAACCTTGCTAAGCTCACGTACTGGCCCTGATAGCATTTTTGTTCATTCTATTATATATTATTCATACATCTATGAAGATGTCATGTCATTTGTGAGCAAAGAGAAGAGGGTTTTACTTCTTTCTTTCCTCTATGAATGTCCTTACTGTTTTTTTTTTTTTTTTCCGCTATGAAACTGGCTGGAACCTTTAGTGCAACATTGAATAGAAGTTATAATAGTGAATACCCTTGTTTTGTTTCTTATCTTTGGAGAAAAGCATTCTTTCATCATCATGTTCACCATATAGTATTTGTATGCTCTTTTTAAAGATTTGTTTATTTTGAAAGGCAGAGTTACAGAGAGATAGAGAGATTGATTGTCCATCTGAGAGTCTACTCCCCAAAGGGACACAATGGCTAGGACTGGGCCAGGAGAATCCAGGAAACTGGCACTCCATCTGGGTCTCCCACATGGGTAGCAGGGACCCAAGTACCTGGACCATCTTCCTCTGTTCTCCTAGGAGTTTTTGTAGGGAGCTGGATCAGAAGTGGAACAGCTGGGACTTAAAATAGCTCCTATATAGGATGTGGGTGTTGCAGGCTGTGGCTTAACCCAAGCCACAATGCCAACTTCATGTAGATGCTCTTTGTCAGGTTGAAAAAAATTCCTTCTAGTCTTACATTGCTGAGATTTTTTAATTAAAAAAATGAATATTGTTGGATTTTTACAATAGAGATGATCACATATTTTTTCTTTTCTTTTTAGTTTGCTAATATGGTAAACTATGTGATTTATTTTTAGGTGTTTAGTTAACCTTGCATTCCTGGGATAAGCCCTCTTGGTCACAAAGCGGGAATAGTTTTTTGATAATGTGCATTTTCCATAAGCCTTTTGAAGACCCCCTCATATACATGGACTTCAAAAAGTTTTGAATAAAATAAACTTTTCTTTAGACTGCATTTTCTATGACCTTCTTGAAGTATCCTTGTATGTGAGCTTGGGGATGTTTCCAAACATCTGTCTGTAAAAGATGTGTGTGTGCCAGGACATGGTTGGACGGATTAGATGAGATGATGTGTGTATTCCATACATTTTACTTGCTGTAATTGTTATCAGGAGCCGATGTCTCCTGGGGAAGACTGAGCTGAAGTGGGATGGAAAAGGGCCCAGGGGCAAGGTATAAAGTGTTTTCCCTTCCAGATGTGATCCTGGTCCTTTGCTCTCTCACACCCAAAGCTCACTTAACTTCTCCGAGCCTTGTTCCTCACCTATAAAGAAGGAATTTTAATACTAGCAAATATGTGTTGGCCAGACACTGTTTAAGTACCATCCATGGATGAAGGGGCTTCAAAACATTTGTGGAAAATAGGATTAAAAGATACATTTATTTTGGTGCAAAATTAATTGAAAGCTATGCATAGAAGTCTAGTCAAAAGTTCATGGAAAATGCATATTAATGAAAAACCTATGCATGAACATCAAAATTCCTTGCATTACAATAATGGGATCTTTTCATTCCATTTTCCAAGAACTTTTGGAAGAACCATCATATTCACTTACTTCATCCTCAGATCGTCTTACAAGGTGAAACTGTTACAATCCCCAATTTCACTGACGGGACACCGAAGCAGAGCATGGTTAGGAATTGACTTGAAGTCACACAGAGAGGAAGTAACAACGGGGAAATGAATTCAAGCTGTCTCCTTCCAGTGTCTACTTCCTTACCCACTGCCCTGTACTTACCTTATAGTTGTGTTGTCCTAGGGCTTTTGTTTCTGTTTTTGGTGAAGATTCAACAACATAACCCAGGACACATGGCAGGTGTCGATAAGTGTCCCTTTACTTTCCATACCTTCTACAAAACTCTGGAAGCAATAGCACACAGTTATTTTGTTTTCTCTCAACTTCCATCCCCAGGCCAACCAAATCCAGGGTTGACTCCAATTAAAAGGAATTGTTTGAGCAGAGAGGATAAGCTCCAACCCCAGATGAACTCTGACTCCCAGAGGTAGAGGACAATGCCAAGTTCTCCTGGCTCCTTGCTACTCGCAGTGTGGTCTTTGGACCAGCAGTGTTGTAGCATCTGGGAGCTTGTTAAAACTGTGGCATCTCTAGCTCCGTTGTGATCTGCTCAGTCAGAATCTGTCTTTTAACAAGACCCCAGGTGATTCATGTGCCCATTAAAGTGTAAGAATCACTGCCCTAAATCAATACTTGTTCTGCTCGATTTTTCTAAGTGGTGTCTCAGTTGTTGAGGCAAGGGGCGTTCACCAAGGCATCCTCTCACAGATGGGATGTTTATGTTGAGTATGCTTTCATCTCCCAGTGCAGGAGAGGCAACATTCAAAGCCTCAGTAGGAACAGTAAAATGGGGTGCACCTGCTGTCTAGAGGGGGCAGCTGGAGCAGACATTGAGCTTAGCAGTTAAAGATATTCATGTCCCTAGCTCTGGCTCCTGTTTGTAGCTTCCCTCCAATGCAGACCCTGGGCAGCAGTGGTTATGCCTCACATAATTGGGTTCCTGCCACCCACATGAGAGACCTGGATGTCATCCTGGCTCCTGGCTCCAATCCTGGAGCAGCTTTGGTCTTTGTAGGCATTTGAGAAGTAAACCAGCAAATGAAAGCTCTCTGTCTGTCTCTGTCTCAGTTTTCTTTCTGTCTCTGTGCCTCTCTACTAATAAATAGTGTGATGTTTTGGTGTAAAATATTTTCATAATATTTGGAAACTGCCAATTATGAAAAAGTGATACAAAGATTCGAAATTGTTCTACCCCCAAATAAACATACTTTTAGTGATCATGGTATCGCCCCTGCCAGGTAAGTATAATAAATACACTTTTAGTTAAACTTTTCTATGAACTTTTTTTTTAAAAAAAGATTTATTTATTTGAAAGGCAGAGTTACAGAAAGAGAGGGATAGACAGAGAGATCTTTTCCATCTGTTAGTTCACTCCCCAAGTAGCTAGGGCCCAGGCCAAGCCAAAGCCAGGAGCCAGGAGCTTCTTCTGAGTCTCCCATGTGGGTCAGGGGCACAAGCACTTGGGCCATGTTCTGCTGTTTTCCCAGCCACAGTAGTAGGGAGCTGGATCAGAAGTGGAGCAGCTGGGACTCAAACCGGTGTCCTTATGGGATGCTGGCATTGCAGGTAATGACTTAACCCACTACACCACAATGCTGCTCCCATTCCATGAACTTTTTAAAGTACCCTGGGCTGGGGCTCTGGTCTTATGTGAAGGCTCAAGTGGGGAGACTCTGCTTCTAAGCTCATTTGCATGGTTATTGGCAGGATTCTGTTACTGGCGGGCTGTTACCACTGGGGTGACTGTTGGCCCGAGGACTTTCACTCACCTCTTAAGTCTCTCTTTGGACAGTTCACAACGCGGCAGCTGGCTTCCCTCAGAGTGAGTGAGAGAGCGTCCCAGGCAGAAGACACAGTCCCTCTATAACCTCATTACCTCTGCTGCTTCTGTTCCCTCGAAGCCAGCCACTGAATCCAGCCTGCATTCCATGGGGCAGGGGGGAGTCACGCAGCGGGATGGCAAGCAGGACACAGGGATTACTCAGCCTGTCTTAGAAGGCACCTGCCATGATGACTGTGACTTTCTCAGCCTTGGCATTCAGGGGGTGCCGGCTCAAACCTCAGTTCTTCCACTTTGTGGCAGTGTGGACGTTGACTTACCTGTGACAGGCCTGCCTGATTTCCTGACCTTTAGAGTTGTCCTGGGGACTGTGTTTGAGATCGTACCTGCCTAGTTCTTAAAAGATTGTCTGTAACGAATGTCGTATTAAGAATGGTTATTGTGCCGGTGCCGCAGCTCAATAGGCTAATCCTCCACCTAGCGGCGCCGGCACACCAGGTTCTAGTCCCCGTCAGGGCGCCAGATTTGTCCCGGTTGCCCCTCTTCCAGGCCAGCTCTCTGCTGTGGCCAGGGAGTGCAGTGGAGGATGGCCCAAGTGCTTGGGCCCTGCACCCCATGGGAGACTAGGAGAAGCACCTGGCTCCTGGCTTCAGATCAGTGCGGTGCGCTGGCTGCAGCGCGTCAGCCGTGGCGGCCATTGGAGGGTGAACCAATGGCAAAAGGAAGACCTTTCTCTCTGTCTCTCTCTCTCACTGTCCACTCTGCCTGTCAAAAAAAAAAAAAAAAAAAAAAAGAAAAAGAAAAAAGAAAAAGAATTGTTATTGTGAAGCAGGTGTTGGGCACAGGAGTTAGGATGTCCCTTGGGATGCAGGCACTGCATGTTAGAGTCCCTGATTTGAGTTCTGGCTCCATTTCTGGTTCCTGCTTCCTGCGAATGGGCACTCTGGAAAGCAGCAGGGGTGGCTCAAGAACTTGGGTCCCTACCAACCAGGTGGGAGACCGAGAATGAGTTCCTAGCTCCTGGCTTCAGCCTGGCCCAGCTCAGGCTGTTGCAAGCATCTGGAGAGTGAAATAGCAGATGGACTATATCCCTGCCCCCAGCCTTTCAAATAAAACAAACAAACAACAGCAAAAAACAATGGTCATTGTTTGACTCCTACAACTCTGTCCCATCCTCCCCAGTCTCCCTATTTTGCTTGGATTCTCTCATTTTTTTCCACAGCAGTTATTTTAATAGTTGCCATTCCTCAAGTGAGAATCCTCCCAACACTTCATTTATTCAGTGAGGATGTGTTCCCTGCAGAGCAGCCCGATAGAAGTTCATCTGTCCCTTTACTGTCCCTCCTGGTCATTTTATTCTTTCCAGGCTGTGGAACGTGTCTATTTAAATCCACTTAGGCAGCTCTTCCTGCCTCTACTCCTGCATCCTCTGCTCCTCAGCGGGTGGGCTCATCCCCTGTTTCATTGATATCCCAGATTTAACAATCACTTACTTTTTATTGGGTGCCATTCTAAACCCCTTAAATGGATTATCTCAACGGTGACAAGAACTCATACAAAGTCGGTACTGATATTATCCTTACTCTACACATGGAAAGTCAAGACTCAGAGATAGGAAATCAGTCATAAATACCCAGTAGCAGAGCTGGGCTAGGAAGCCCTGTTGGCCTGCTCCCCGTGTTTGAGTTCGTTACTGATGCTTTAGTGACTCACTCCCCATTTCTGCTCAACCCCAACTCTTCGCTTTGTTTTCCCTAAAGACCTGGTGTCCACATCCTTGGTCCACTTTCTGTTGCTATCCCCTGAATACCACAGCCTGAGTAGTTCACAAACAGTAAAGATTTATTCAGCTCACAGTTCTGGAGGCTTGAGAAGATCAAGATCAGGCGGCTGCATCTGGTGATGTCCTCCTGCTGCGGGCAGAGGTCCTGAGGTGGCCCAGGTTATCACACGCAAGACAACATCCCAGCTCAGCCTCTCCTCTTCTTCCTACAGAGCCTCAGTCCAGCGGGGCCAGGGCCCCACCTTTGTGTCCTCATTTAACCTTGATTACCTCCTAAAGGTCTCCCCCTGCAGACCCCTGTCCAGTTAAGTTTCCACCCTCAATATCTCACTCACAAGGGGGATTGAATTTCAATATGAGTGTTGGTGGGGACGTCCCGGATATGGCCCTGTGTTACTGAATGTGGCTCCCCATGTTACTGGCCTTCCAGGCTACTGGCCCCATGATCCTGCTTGGAATTCCCCTCCACTGGTTTGGGTGGACCTACCTGCTCCTGGCTCACCAACAGCCACCCAGTCTTCTCACTCCTTTGCTGCCCTCATCCTATCTCTTCGCTGTCAGCATTTCCTAAGGTTCCGGCTTGGTTCTCCTTGCAGTCTGCACTTTTTCCCTGGTGTTCTCACTTAGTCATGAAGTTCCAGCTATCATTGTTCCATGTGAGAACTCTTTTTAATCCCCACTTTAAAAATTATTTATTATTTATTTGAAAGGCAGAGTTACAGAAAGAGGAAGAGGGAGAGAGAGAACTTTCCATCTACTGGTTCACTCTCTAAATGGCTGTTCTGATGCCAGGAACCTAAGACTCCTTCTGGGTCTCTTACATGGGTGCAGGGGCCCAAGCACTTGGGCCATCTTCCACTACTTTCCCAGGCATGTTAGTAGAAAGCTGGATTGGAAATGGAGCAGCCAGGACTCAAACCAGTGTCATATGGGATGCTGGCATTGTAGGTGGTGACTTAACCCACTATGCCACAGTGCTGGCCCCAGTTCCCAGTTTCATTTGAAGCTGCTGATCTATATTCCCAGTTGCTTGGTGCTGCTCTGGAAATACTTCAACATTAACTTAATTAATTTTCCCAAAATACTTCCTTCACCTAGCTTTCTTAGCCTAGGAGTAAAACCAACTCTGCAGTCTGGACTCTAGCTACAAATTTCTGTTCCTTTCTCCAAAGCAGTCCTACCACCTATTCTATGCAAAGACCCCCTTGCCAGATCCGTTCCTCATTGCCACGTGGCCAGACCAGTGCAGTACTTTCCTAGGTCCCCTCTGCCTTCAGTATCTTCAGTATTTCCACAAAAACAGACCTAATTACACTGTTTTCTGGCTGGAGTTTTTCTCCCTCTGTACTTGGTAAATGTCAGATCTATTGGACCATCCTTCTCATAGTGCCCAAACTCTATGTTAGCAATTACTAACATAGAGAAGAGCTCTTGATTCTTACAGATTTGTCTATCACCATACAAGATGTGAAATTCACCTTTTAATTGGTTGGAATAATGTCAAACTGTTTCTTGTGTTCCCAGCATAGGTGTATTACTCTTTGGAAGAACCAATGATTTCATTTTCTGATACTTCATTTAAGGTTATGTATCTGTGCTCATAAGTGGATGCATGTATTTCATTCAGTTTTTATGTTTTCTTTAGCAGGCTAGGTAACCAGGCATAAAAGTAATAATCACAAACATGTATGCATGTGGGCCTTCATATGAACCTGCCACATGTTATTCTGAGCAGCTCGTACATGTAAGTTCGCTTAATCTTCCCAGCAATCTGTGTAAAGTAAGTTTTACCCATCTTTTAATAGTGAATGGAATGGAGAAAAGGACAGCATAAATATCTTACCCAAGCTGCACAGCTAGTGAGCGTCACAGCTCTGGTTTGAACACAGCAGAGTGGCTCCAGGAGCTCTGTGCACGGTGCTTTGCTAACTTTGTGAAGTCGAAGTCAAATCCAGGAGTTCATCTTTCTCTATGGCCTAAGATAGTGTAAGTCATATAGGCATTGGAGTTTTTAAAGTTTTGGTAAACTTGGATGTCAAGCTGTGGAAATGTGGTTATATTCAATGATCTTGGTCTATGCATTATCTCCTGATACCTTACAGTTATTGATCTGTTCAAGTTTTGTTCTTCTTTGGCCAGTTTCATTTTATTTTATTTATTTGACAGAGTTAGAGAGAGAGAGAGAGAGAGAGAGAGAGAGACAGTGAGAAAGGTCTTTCTTCCCTTGGTTCACCCCCTCAAATGGCCGCTACAGCCAATGCTGCACCGATCCGAAGCCAGGAGCCAGGTGCTTCCTCCTGGTCTCCCACGCGGGTGCAGGTGCCCAAGCACTTGGGCCATCCTCCACTGCTTTCCTGGACCACAGCAGAGAGCTGGACTGGAAGAGGAGCAACCAGGACTAGGACCCAGTGCCCGTATGGAATGCCGGTGCCACAGGCGGAGGATTAACCAAGTGAGACACAGCGCCGGGCCCCTGGCCAGTTTCTTAAGTTTTTCTTTTGGGGTGGCCTTGTGGTACAGCAGGTTAAATCACTGCCTGCGATGCAGGCATCCCGTATCAGAGCGCTGGTTTGAGTCCCAGCTGCTCTGCTTCTGATCTGACTTCCTGCTAATGAGACTGGGAAGGCAGCAGAAGATGGCCCAGGCAGCCTCCTGGCTTCAGCCTGCACTAACCCCTGGCTATTGCAGTCATCTGGGGAGTGGATCAGCGGATGGAAGATCTCTCTCTCTATCTCTTCCTCTCTCTCTGTAACTGCCTTTCGAATAAATAAATGTTTAAAAAAAGTTTTTCTTTTGTTAGGCATTCTTCCATTTTGATCTTTAAATTAAATTTGTTGCATAGAGGATATTGCGCTTTGAACTTATATTTGTTGCTAACAGGAAATCTGTTGCCAACCAGATAGTTTCCCACCCCCCCACCATGGTTACTTCCTGTCCTAGTTTCCCATTGCTGCTGTAGTGAGTTACTCGAGCACAGTGGCTTAAAACAATATAAATTCATTATTGTGAAGTTCTCCAAAGCCTGAAGTGGGTGTCCCTGGACTGGGGCCAAGGAGTTGGGTTTTCTACACGGGGAGTGGTATTCCCACTTCATCTATCTGAGTTTATGGGACCCCAAATGCTACAAACTTGGTCTGTTGTCCAGGGCTCCCACAGACATTGCTTAAACAACTATCCCATAAATTCCCAAGCACCAGATAATTACAACTAAGAGTCCCCAGAACCATAGAACCTTGCTTGGGATGAACACCAGTCTCTTGAGTTCAGATTCAGTAAAAATGTGAACATTTTAAAACTCCATAGCTGTGGAGTCATGGTAGCCTTTCTTATGGTTTTATTTTTTTTAAAGATTTATTCATTTATTCAAAAGACTTACAGAGAGGAGAGGCAGGGAGGGAGGGAGGGAGAGAGAGAGAGAGAGAGAGAGAGAGAGGTCCTCCATCAGATGGTTCACTCCCCAGATGGCCGCAACGGCCGGAGCTGTGCTGATCTGAAGCCAGGAGCCAGGAGCTTCCTCCGGGTCTCCCACGCAGGTACAGGGGCCAGAGGACTTGGGCCATCTTCTACTGCTTTCCCAGGCCACAGCAGAGAGCTGGATCAGAAGTGGAGCAGCCGGGTCCCGAATCGGTGCCCACACGGGATGCTGGTGCCTCAGGCCAGGGCGTTAACCCACTGTGCCACAGCGCTAGCCCCTCTTATAGTTTTAATAACTACCAAATAAGCACCAAAAATGAAAGTATGAGCATTCCCAGTGCCAAATGCCCAGTCTGTTTTTACAAAATCAAATTTTTCACTGGTGGAATTTTTCCTTAGCAAAGTGTCAAGGTAACCATCCTTTTCTAAGTATTTCTGACTTGGAAAACTTGTAGGTAGTGCAGCTGCTGGTGGCCAGAACACACAAAAGCATTTCTTTATTCAAACTTTCCTTTGTTCATTTAAAACAACCACCACCACCACAAACATTTCAGGTTCCCATGGTGATCCACCTGTTGGAATTACAGAAGTCACCCAGCCTGGTGCTCTTGATCTGCTCATCACCATGCATGTCTCCCATTTCCGGCTTTCTCACGCCCACTCCCTTCCTCTCGTGCTGTGTTGTTGGCCTCCCTTGAGTTCCTCCAAGCACCTAGATCCTGTCTGCCCAAGGTCTTCACAGGGAGAGGTTCTCTGTCCTTGGAAAACTTTTTCTGAGAAACATGCTGTTGGGTGAGTTTTCATTGTGTGGATATACAGGGTACACTTACACAAGCCTAGATGGTATAGAGAAATCACCTGTGGTGAGCCTTTGATCTCTTGCTGCAATCAAGAGATGCAGTAAACACAAGATATACAAGGCTGCTGCCAGGAACCTGGCAGATTGGTTGAACTTCTTTATAAGTAGAAGTGCACCCTAAAATAATAAGAGTATCACAAAGTAAATACATTAGTCAATGACATAGTTATGTATTATCATTATGAAGTATATTGTTGTGCATGCTATACTTCTATATAACTGGAAGTGCTGTAGGTCTGTCTACACTGTTGTCACCGCAAACATGCCCGTGTGTGATGTGCCACACACAGTGTGATGGGGATTTTTCAGCTCCATGATCATCTTACAGGGCCACTACTGTGTATGGGGTCTGAGGTTGGCCAAAATATCATTATGTGGCACATGACTGTACACAATGTTCTGGGGTAGCTTTGAGGAAGAAGCAAACGGAGCCAACTTTAGGTCAGGTCTGGAAAGATTCACGAACATGGGCCAGGTGGCTGGGGGAAGGCCACTCTGAGGAGGGGACTCTGGGGCTGAGACCGGAATGGCAGGAATGAAGGAACCACTGGGAGGTCTTGGGGAACAGAAAGGGCAGTGTACTTCAGAAGGACCTGGGTTTGGTTTGCTCAGTGAACAGCAAGGAAGGGCGAGGAACGCACCTTGCAGGAGAAGAGTGGGAATGGCGCTGTGAGCAGACAGCATGGGATGGCACACAGGGCCAGAACTGCTTTCTAGGGAGACCCTAGGTCAGCAGAGAGGAATTGGCTTCCTTAAGGAAATGGAAGTGCCACCAAGAGGCCACTGGTGTAAGCTCCTGGAGTCTAAAGGCCAGCACGCCTGGAGTTCTCGTGTCAAGGCAGTAGGTTAAGCATGTCCCAGCCCTCAGAGACAGAGAAAAATTCGCCTTCTCCATGCATTATTTCCAGACCCCCAGGCAATGGACAGTACCTACATTGAGGCAGTCTCTTCCCACCCAGTCACTCGGACTCACACATTGATCTCTTTTGGAAACGTCCTCCCAGACACATCCCAGATAACCCTTTTCCAGCCAAGCTGACCTTGCCCTTGGACTTGTTCTGAGCCACACTGTGGGCATCCCAGGGTCTCTGGCCTGCAGATGACCTGTCCTAGAACTTCCCAGCTGCCTCAGTGACGTAAGCCAATTCCCCTTGAGTCCTCTTACATACACACATGTGCACACATATACACTGTGCACACATCCCATTGATTCTATCTCTCTAAAGAACCCTGGCGAATACACTTCCCATGTCTTTGCTCATTGAAGATTATTGAGTCTTTATGATAACGTGCCATGCACGGTGAAAATGTGCAGCTTGTACGGCAGGAAACAGGAACTCCTCCTGGCTGTCATTCCAGTTGGGGCAACAGCGAGCAGGTCAACAAATCAGCACACCAGACCACGTAGCTTGGTAGGCGATACACAGCGGAGCTGTGCCCCGCGAGTGGTCCGGGGAGACTTTTCTGAGAAGGTGACATCTGAGCTGAGATGTGGAGTGAAGAGAGTGACTTGTAAAGCTAGAGGAAGAGATTTCCAGGCCCAGGGAAGAGCAAGTGCAAAAAGCTCAAGGCAGAGCTGAGACGGGACGAGGAGGAGCCAGAACGTGCAGTCTCCCCATTAGCCTTCTGCCTTTATTCCGGGTGTGCCAGGAGCCATTGGAATGCAATCGGCATGGGAGGAACTGTCTAAGTTGAGTCCTCATTTACATTTCAAGAGTGCTCAGAAATCTTTAGAAGCCAATTTTCCTCTGCTGACCTAGGAGAATTAATTAGTTAATACCTGCACGACACTTGAGAATCTTGGAGGAACAGGAACATACTATTATTACTTCCCCATTGAGGCTTCTAAATAGAGGTCAGAGTCCCTGGGATTCTTGCCCCAGGGGCCCACTGTTTCCTGCTGCAGAAAACAGCTTTCTCTTGTCCTGCTGGGAAATCTCACTGCCATTTTTTTGTAAGGCCACAGAGGACGGGGAAACAGGGCCAGTTCTGACTTGTAATTAATTTCAAAGAAAGTCTTTTCCCTTCACTCCTCTAGAAAGAGATTAAAAAATAACTTGTTTAGGTGATTCCTCTCTCTAGAGAGCTCACTCCACTCCCAAGCAAGGAGCTTGATCTTCTCACCTTGCTGGGAAGTAGACAGAAAACTCCCCATCTTTTTTTTTTTTTCCCTTAACTTTCACTTCTAAAACGTGCGAGAAGTTATAGCCAAGGTTTCCGGCAGCCGTGGGGAAGCAAGCCTCCAGAAACTCTGTCCTCCACTCTCTTCCAGATGGCTACCTCGGTCTCCAGCTTCCGGCTTTGCAGAATCCGGACTACTGATGATTGGACTTTTTGCCCGATTTCTCGTCAAAATGACTAAGGTCCATTGTCTGCTTTCAGCCACACACTGGGCATGCATCATCTATCTGAACTGAAAACTTATGGAGGGAGGACCTGCAGGTACCGACCCGGTCACAGAGAAAGAGACGGAAGCTCACAGGAGCCACACTGAAATCGCGTTGTTGTTCGTAACAGGCCTGGATGGGAATGGGACCCCGGCCATTTGATGCCAGGTGCGCATGCTCACACTTTGCCGCCTATGCCTCTTTCAGTTTAAAGCCCTCAGAATAACTTGGCAGCCTCTGCAGAGTCTGTGCAGAACCACATTCAGGGCACAGAAGACCTATTCCTTATTATTTATTTATGTTTTGGGCAGCAATGTTGCTGCTGCTTTTTTTATGTGAAATGGTGGGGGTGGGAGGTGGGCGGGTGCAGAGTGGTGAGAAAGGCCTTTTATGGATTGTCTGCGCTCCCTTGTGAAGTCGTAGCTATGTCTCGGTGCCAGACGCCTGTGCCTGCTGACTTAATGGCTCTGAAAGATGACAAGGCTTAAAAAACCGACTGTCACTGCAGAACTTGGAACAGATTGAAATAGAGCGCTTGACTCATCTGTTAAAGATGCCACTCAGGGCCCCTGTCATGCGATGCCCAGCGAGAGCGAGGAAGACATTTAAAACATAACTTTGCTTCTCTTCCGATGCCTCAGGACCCCTGGCCCCATGTGAGGGGACCGCGGGCAGCACACTACTGCTTGGCAGACACGCCACTCCCGGTGGCTGCTCGTCAGCTCAAGGACACAGCTGAGCCACGGGAGAGGCTTCCATGGGGCTCGTGGCCAGGGCTCAGAGAGATGCACTTGCCTGTTCTGCACCTCTCCATGTCGACTCTACTGCAAAGAATCCCAGAAGTCTGGCAACGCCTCATGGCCAGGTGCCCACACATGCATTCCCGGAGTGTGTTCGTTTACACCCACGGCCTCACCCACACTCAGCCTCCTGTCAGACGGTTTCTTATGCAAACTCCACATCCACCCTTGTTTGGAAGGCACCTCCACTATTATGGGAATCATTAAGTGCGGGGCATTCAGTATCCCAGGGACTCTAAATAGAAAGTCTCCACCATTCCAAGTGTGTAAGACAAAGCCACAGAAGTGGAAGAACCCTGGTTGAAACCATCAGGATGGCGGCGGGAGCCAGCAGAGCTGAGATGGCAGGTTTGGGTTCCTTAGGAGTTGCTGTGTGAGGAGTGCAAGGTGCAGCTTGTATAGTAAGAAGTAAGAGGATCTTCTGGAAGGTAGAGGAGAGTTTATGGACATGTTGGTAGCTGGGACAGGAGGGCCAGCATATTAATATCAATGACGGAGAAGACCAACTGGCTTTGTATCCAGCTCCCATAATTAACCAGCGGTGTGACCTTGGACAAGTTACTTAACCTTTTGGTGCCTTAGTTTCACCAGCTTTAAAACGTCAAGGCCAATCATGATATCTAACTTCTGGGTTGTCATGAAGAGTAGATCAGAAATACAAGTGTCTGGTGCTGTGTTAGTGCTCCATGATTTTGAGCTAAAAAAGAAAACCCAGTAAAATGGGATTCAGGAACTTCTCTTTAACCCAGGCAGTTGGAGAGAGTTGGTACCTGTCCAGGCTGGATAATGTGGAATGGGAGACATCTTGAGTCCTGTAGTCTAGGAGAAAAGGTAACCTGGTCTTCTTGATCAGGAGGAAAACCAATCATATCGGAAGAAGGAAATATATTAGAGAAAATAATACATATGGAAAAGCATTTAATTTATCCAGGGTTTGTAAAGCTGTGATGGTCTGGAGTGCTCTACCTGGTTTATGGACAGAAATGAAAGTATACTCAATGCGGGCTTAGGAGGACGAGTCTTTGATTGGAAAGATGGTTGAAGACCTACAAGCAATGAGGAGGAAGCTCCAGCATTTCTAGAATCATTGGGTGAGGGGAACCGAGAACTCAGCTGGAATTCACCCAGGAAGAACCGAAGGCCGGGTCCCATTAAATTATGTGAACATCAAACCTGGATGCCTGGACCACAAGGCTCCTGCTTCCTGTGAGTGATGTTGGACTGAGACATGACCCAGGCTGGTGAGGAAAATGTTAGTTACAGGAGGCCTGCTCAACCCGGAGAGAGGGTCTGGAGTGAACGTGGGGAGCGGTCCGCAGTGAGAACAAAGGGTGAGAAGAGCCATGGAAGGCTGTGCCATGAACGATAGGGATGAGTTTGTGTCGGAGAGATTGCTCGGGCACAACACCAGGAGCGTCTTTTCTCTGGCTGTCATGATTGAAATCGGCCTATGGAGACGAGAGAGAGTGAAGCCACCTCTGCATGACTGTCTTGCTGGACATGATGATTGCATATTTGAAAAACTCTTAAGGAAGACTGACAGGTGTCAGCAGACAAGCCTAAAGCAGAAGTTCAGCTTCAACCCAGATTGCAATTGAGAGATGTCTTCTGCTACCCAAACATCTGTGAGTGCTGCCTCAGAGTGACAAAACAGGGATGACGGGGCTGCTTACCCACAGACTGGGGAGTGGCTGCGCCCCTTTGAGTCATCTGCAGACTGACAGACGGAGCAGTCACCAGAACTCTGCAGGCCAGGCTTCTGGGGTCAGGCTTTGAATCCACAGTGATTTGAAGGAAATATATAGAAAGCACAAACACACATAGGTATGCACACACACACACACACACATAAATATCTAGTTAGGTATTTTGATCAAGACACTTTTATTTATTTTTTAAAGATTTATTTATTTATTTCAAAGGCAGAGTTACACAGAGGCAGAGAGAGAGAGATCTTCCATCCACTGGTTCACTCCCCAGGTGGCCGCAACAGCCATAGCGGAGCCCATCTGAAGCCAGGATCCAGGAGCTTCTTCTGGGTCTCCCACTCGGGTGCAGGAGCCCAAGGACTTGGGCCATCTTCTACTGCTTTCCCAGGCCATAGCAGAGAGCTGGATAGGAAGTGGAGCAGCCAGGACTTGAACTGGCACCCATATGGGATGCTAGCACTGCAGGCAGTGGTTTTACCTGCTGTGCCACAGTGCCAGTCCCTCAAGACACTTCTAAATAGAACATATTTAGTATTTTATCGAAGCTTCTGCAGTCCTGTTGAAGATCAGTGAAACCATCATTAACAAAGTCTTGGTGCCTAATCAGACCCTTGAGCAAATGCACAGGTGATAAACCAGAATTTGTTGCAAATAGCAACAGGGGAGGCCCCCACCTTAACAAGTGGAGTTGAAGACAAAGACAAAGTCGGATGGTACAACAAAGAGAATCCAGACTGGACTTGGATAAGAGCACCAATAGGTCATAGGTGTTGAGAGCCGTGCTCTATAGGAGACTTTACATGTGCTAATCCTCAGAACAACCAACGAAAGGACATGGATATTGTCCCCCATGTGTGGACAAGGGAGTCCAGTCAGAATTGCAAATAACTCCAGGGACTGAGTACCTCAGCTTAGCTTTCACCGTCTCTTAGAGAAACTGCCATCAGAACCACAGGTGTAAATCATCATACTTTGTTGTTTTTACTGATTCCTCTATTTGAAGTGCAAAGTATATGGCTCTCAGTCCCTGATGGGGACTATAGAATTCTAAATAAATCCTTTGGTAATGTCTGCAAGGTATTAGGCTGAAGATTCCCTCCAGGGACAGTCATCGGTGGAGATCTTGGCAGGGTGGCTCTGTTCTGTGGCAGTGAAAGTTCTGTTGCTCAGGTTGTATATTTAAATAGCCTCCTTCACGAACCCATCAAAGTGTCTCAGGGATAGCAGATTGACAGATCCACAGTTGGACTGGTATTTTTGCTGAGTCTTTTTTTATTTTTAAAAATTAATATTTATTTGAGAGACAGAAAGAGAGTGAGTGAGCACCCCCATCTGCTGGTTCACTTTCCAATTGCGTGCAGTGCCCCTAACTGGGGTCGAAGCCAGGAGCCAGAAACTCAGTCCAGGTCTTCCACGTGGGTGGCAGGGACCCACCAACTTGAGTCGTCACCTGCTGCCTCCCAGGGTGTGCATTAGCAGGAAGCTGGAGTCAAAAGTGGAGCTGGGAATGGAACCCAGGGACTCGAATGTGGGACGTGGGTGTGTTCAACTCTAGGTCAGATTGCGATTTCGTTTTTCTTGCCTGGGTTTTCAAGTCCTTTGTTCAGGATGGGTGTCTGCGCCTCTCAGAAACCCTGGTGACTCCTCCCCAGATGACCACTTGGCTGATTAGAAAACATTTTGAGTGCAATCCTTTAAAGCTTTGAACACAATACTTCCTTTTTGTATTTTACTATTTAGCATTGTAGAGTGCAAGACTGGAGCAAAAATGACGTATTCCCTCAAATACTCATAGAAATTAATTTGCCCTGCCCCAAGATTTCAATATATGGGTGCTCTCTGCCTTAACAAAAGCCCTCTTCATTTTCGGACAAGAATCTTCATTTAGATTCTCCATTTTTCTTCCCTTTTTGGCTAGCCGGGTTGTTTGTGTTGGGTCTGTCTTAGTTTACCATGCTCTCAGAGTGTAGTGGGGGAGGGGTGGATCTCTTCCTCTTCTGCTTCACCCAGTCTTGCTGTGTGCCACCTTCCACGTGGCGTGGCCTCTGCAGTGCTTCCTGGGCTAAGATTGATTTCGCATCGTGACGGCTCCTTCCGGAGTCACAGATGGAAAAGACTCTATAGATCTGGTGGAGATCGTGGGTCAGTTATTGAAAAAGTGCTTTGCTCCATCTCTTCCGCCCCCGGCCTTCATCCTTCTCTTCTCCCTCCTCTTTCTTCCTTCTGTTTGGCGGCAGATTCACTTCCCTAGACTCCGCGGAGCCTCTCCCTGCCTCTGAGCTGTGGAGCATCATTGCTAGCCTCGCGCTGCTTCTCAGGTGGTCTCAGATCTTTCTAAGAGGGACCTGGAGGCCCACGCTTCAGGAGCAAGGAAAACAGAACCCAAGGTCTTTAAGCCTGTGGCCAATTACAAGGACATAGGAGTGTGAGTGTGAGTGTGTGTGTGTGTGTGTATCAGGGTGGGCGGGGAAGTGTAGCCTTAAGGGTCATGGAAGGACCAGTGTTCAGAAGGCCCCTCCAGTGGGCTTTGCCATGGCCACTGGAAAAGAACCTGGGGCCCCTAGGACACAGCCAGGACGCAGCAGTACCCACATGTATGACACAGGTTGTTAGGAAAAGCAGTTTTTTTCCTCCTAACAAAATAAAAAGACCTTGCTAACCGTGGATCTGGAAAGGAAAGGCTTTGCCCTAGGCATCAACACGGAGAGTTGGTCTGGCCATGAAGTCCCGAGTGTGGGTTTTGAGGTCCACTCTCCCGACCCCGTCTCAATTAGGGCAGTTGCATTGTAAGCTCAGTCTTCAGCCCATGATGGCGCTTTAGAAACAGTGACGCTGCTCTAGGTGCTAGGCTGCGGTGGTGAGCCCTTGCTCTCATGGGGATTACAGTTCTTGGGGTGCTTGCCCGCTGTAACCCAGTAACCACACTAATAACTGCAAACAAAGGAGCATTTGAAACAGTGTGAACTGGGAATGCTTCCTGGAGGAGGTGATGTTTATCTGGTTCTGTCCACACTGCCCTGGGCAGAAATTCCTCAAAGCATCTGCCACTTCAGCTACACCCTACCTGTATCTTCTTTTAGCCACTGGCGAGTGGAGGAGCAAGGCAGTTGTACTCAGACAGTAAGAATTATTGTTGTGTGGGGCTGGTGTTGTGGCACAGCCATGACACCTGCATCCGATATTGATTTGAGTCCCGGCCGCTCCACTTCCAATCCAGCTCCTTGCTGGTGAGCCTGGGAAAGCAGTGGAAAATGACCCAGGTGCTTGGGCCCCTGCCTTCCACCTAGGAGACCTGGATGGAGTTCCAGGATCCTGGCTTCCGCCTGGCTCAACCCAGGCTGTTGTGACCATTTGGGGAGTGAACCTGGGGATGGGAGATATTTCTCTCCATGTCTCTTCCTCTCTCTATCACTCTGCCTTTCAAATAAATAAAAATCTTTTTAAAAAAGAATTATGAATGTAAAATATATGTCTTTTGAAGCATTCCTCTAAATTGCCTTTCCCAAGAGGTAAACCTGTTTTTATTGCTCAGAACAATAAACATGAGGGCTTGCTCTGTTCCTTTGCTGAATATTTTTGAACATCTGCTGTCTGCTACTTTTTTGCATGAAAATACTACATCTTATTTGGTGGAGTTGTACCTTTTCTGTGAGCTTGCTTGTGAATTGTATTTCTTCTTTTTATCAACATCTGTTCGGGTCACAAAGGGTTAAATTAAAATGGCCCGATCCCCCTGCAGGGGAGCGCTGCCTTTGAGATACAACTAATTACACTGACTCTGGGAGATCTGGGAGCTCATTTCAAGGTAGATCAGAGATGACTTTTGAAAATGTATTCATCACTGGGTGGCTTTTGCGGGAGAAGGGAGGGAGGGACCCTGGCTTTCTCAGAACTAATTGGTTGTTTGTGAGCGATGAGAAAAATGGCTCTTGGAATATGTTCTGTTGCAGCTTCTATTTTTTTTAATGCCATAGCCAAGATATGTTATCCCTAGAAAAGCCAATACTTGACTAAGAAAATAGTTAGCAGGTCATTGCTGGGTGAAAAGAATTTTTAAAAATTGAAGTGAATATGATGGGCTGTGGAGGTCAGGCAGGTGACAGAGCCAGGTCAGGGGAGGGACCAAGGACGCTCTCAAAGCACATTCTCTGTGCCAGGGGCTGCCTTGGCTGTTGCCACGTGGGCCCAGGGTTGCTCTGTCTTCCAGTGTTTTTCAAAAGAAGCTGAAAAGCTGGATATTTACATGAAATTAGTTGGCAGCCAAATTCAACAGATGAAACCGGCCAAACAAAACACAGGAGTTCTGGCCCACCAGTTTGCAGCATTGGGTCTAGCTTGCAGAGTGAAGAAGCGATTTATATAGCTCAGGGATTTGCATCCGCTTGGGACCCTTACAAAAAGAAGGAAGATTACGTGTTAGGCCCCTCAGCTTTAGGGCTTCTGTTTCTCTTTCTTACTGTGAGAAGGCATTTTTCAGAAATCTGCTCTTAAAGACACTCTGAGCAAAGTGTGGAAACGTGATCCATGTCTGGCCGATCAACCCAGCTGAGAATAGCCACTGGGGAAACCACCAAGTGAGCCATCAAGGCTGACATTGTATTCCAGCCTCTCACTTTCTGGGATGCAGGTGGTGTCCACTGGCGCTGTCATGTAAGGTTGTGTAAGTTGTTCAACTATAGATGGCCTAATTAAATTGTAGAGTATGTGACTGTCGCCCCCTGAAGTTGTTCAGTAGAATCACACAAGTCCTGTCAACAGATGTCCCGTGGTCAAGAATGGACAACGATCTAGCTGTCTGGATGTGTGCTCAGTGTATCCAAGGTTATTCAGAGTCAACATTTCCACTTGAGCTTCTTGAGTGAGGGGACTTTCGTTGTTCTTCTTATCTCCAGTGGTTAATGTGGTGTTTGGCACACAGTGTGGATAAAATCTATTTTTTTTCCTGCATAAGGTGTTCAGCAATCACCTAAAAGTATGCTTTTGGAGGTTGGGAGAAGAGTTAGATTAGGAGGCAGGGATTCATGAAGTCATCAGGGACTTGCTGATGTCGTTGGAGTCAGCAGGATTGTGGGGACAGGAGATGCAGGAACCCAGGCAAATGGAGGAAGAGAGCATGCAGGAACCTGAGGCGCGGCTTCATCTGCTTTCTGTGGTTGGAATGCCTGAGGCTGGATGGTCGGTTCAGAATGCTCACTGTCCTGGAGGCTGGGAAGTCCACGCGCACGGTGCCAGCATTGCCTCGAGGGCTTTGTCCTCTATCATACCATGGTGGAAGGGAGCCTGGGTGAAAGAGACAAGTACACAGAGCTGGATTCCTTCCATAACCTACTCTTAATTACTATGCTTCATAACTGCTCCTCTCCCAGAAGAAAGGCAGAGAGCCCTCTGACTGGTCATCTCTTTCAGGTCCCGCCAACTCACAGCATTAGTGACCATGGGACCTGGACTTCAACTTGAGTTTGGGAGGGGCTGCGTCATGTTCACACGTGGCATGGGAGGATCTGAGGTGTGGAATCAGGGGTTGTCCTATCACAAATGGCAAGGACCTCCCAGTGCATCTCCGTCATCAGCACATGATAAATGTTCTGAATATTTATTATCTGATATACAAATTCAATACTGAATATCTGATATATAAATGAAAAAGTAGTAGTAGACAATGGGCACTGTGAAGTCTTCAGAACAATCATGTGGAATTAAAATTGTAGTGAGTTTGTTGGATTGAAGAGAAGCAAATCATTGGCACGTTGCTGGTGACTTTGGGAACAGCAGTAGCATTTCTCAATAATCCAGATGGATTAATTGGGTAAGAAGAATTAGCTTTGCTGCCTCTTCTTCCAGAAAGCTGTCCATAATTGCCTCTGTCCCTTTGTCCCCTCAGTAGGGTTGATACTCGTCTATGACCTACCTTGAGACCCTGCATTCAATGCCTCATGAAATACTAACTACTCAATTTTACATCTGTCTACACATCTCTGTAGCCTCTATGAGTCCGTAAGCTATGTGAGTGTTGGGACTGTGACTTTGATAACTTCTGCATCAACCCCCTTGTGGCACAGGGCTTTACGCAGTGGTGTATAGTAGAGTGTTAATAAAATCTTTTTGAATGGTGATCACTAAGAAATTGAGAAAGCTAACCTACCTTCCATAAAGCAAGCATAGGCTTGAGAAATGCACACACTTAAATGGATGTATGGTGGAGGGAGAAATTGATTATTCCTGGGAAGGGCTTTATTAAGGTTTCACAAGGAGATTTACAGAAAGCCTTAACATTAGGTAGGGCTAAGGGAACGAGGCAGGCGTTTCAGACTTCTTAAAATGCCACTTAAAAGAAAGAAGCATTTTTCCCCTACCTTTTTTCAGGTCTAAGAATTAGAAAGAGTAGCTTTCTTAGCACTAAAAGCTTTTGGGGTAAGTAAGAACAATGAGGGAGTTCTGGTAAACCTGACCCTCCATAAAGTAAAAGTGGGCGGCAGAACTCCAATGGGACTTCCAGTTACTCACGCAAATATTTACCAAACATTTGAAAACATGTTGCTAAATGAAACTCAGGCTACAGAACAATATGTACCATGTTCATTTCTGAGGGAAAAAAATGTGTGTTTCTTACCCTTTCTTTAGAAATGTTTTTCTTAGGAGTGAACAGGTACATAGAAAATAAAAGATTGGGAGGGCATTCACTAAAATGTCCACCTGGTTACGGCTGACTTTTTCTGTGGTTTGTATTTTTCTTCTTTCTGGGGGTTCTGCCTTAAAAATTACGCCCTGAGGAACAAAAACCACAATGCATATAATTCACTGAGAACATTCCCAATATGTAGTCTTCGAATAACATGCCTAATAACATGGAAGAAGATGATGCCATTTGTTAAGTGAAAAAAGTAGGTTGCCAGATCCATCACGTGTGGATTGAAGCCGTGTTTATCGCGGTTTGCGGGTCTGCGGATCTGTGTGCAGGAAACAGTGGGGTGGTTCCTGTCGGGGAGCCTTGGGGCGGTTTTTCAGTCTTTTCTCCTGTTCTAACAGCTGTACTTAATGTTGCACTAAAAGTTTTTTAATTCTTGAAAAGATCTGTGTGTTACTGTGTATGTATCTGTGTGTTACTGTGTAATTAAAATGATTAACAAACACAGCTACCCCCCTCAAGCATGCCAGAAAACACAGAGATGGAGAGACATATTGGTACACCTTCTGTATGATTTTACAATTTTATTTTAATTTCTGGTTTTGTTTCCTGACTAGTCCTGACTACCTTTCTGTGGTAAAAACCCTAAAACATACAGTATTGAGAAAGCACTACTTGGATTATGTCACTCCTTTGCTTAAAAGTCCTCCATAGCAGGCCGGCGCCACAGCTCACTAGGCTAATCCTCCGCCTTGCGGCGCCAGCACACCAGGTTCTAGTCCCGGTCGGGGCGCCGGATTCTGTCCCGGTTGCCCCTCTTCCAGGCCAGCTCTCTGCTGTGGCCAGGGAGTGCAGTGGAGGATGGCCCCAGTGCTTGGGCCCTGCACCCCATGGGAGACCAGGATAAGTACCTGGCTCCTGCCGTCGGATCAGTGCGGTGCGCCGGTCGTGGCGGCCATTGGAGGGTGAACCAATGGCAAAGGAAGACCTTTCTCTCTGTCTCTCTCTCCCACTGTCCACTCTGCCTGTCAAAAAAAAAAAAAAAAAAAAAAAAAAGTCCTCCATAGCTCCCTGCTATTTTACAACAAAGTCCAAATTCCTTAAGCAGATTTACGAGATCTTTGATGACCAGGCTTTGCCCCCGCCATCTCCTGTCGCTTGCCCCCTCATCCCTGAGGCACACCCTGGTCACACTCCCATTCTCTCCCCAGCCATCCTGGCTCTTCTGGAACATTCTTCTTCCTCCCTCCCCTTCCTGCCTCACAAATTCCTATGCAAAGTTGAGGCACCAGATAAAGTCTCACTTCCTTTCCAAGTTCTCTGCTTCCTGGTTGAGTCAGTCTTATTTACATATTCTTTCAGCACCTTGAACATCTTCTATTACAGGACTCACGACACTGTTGTCACTTCTTATTTAGCCATCCACCTTCCCCAGGATTCTGTCTTTTGCTCACTGTGATATCCCTAATGCTGAGCACACTGCCTACCAAACCTTGGGTGCTCCGTGAAGATTGTAGAATGAATGAATGAATGAATGAGCATACCTTCCTAGGCATCCCAGAAAAGGGGAGCCCAGGATTCCCACTCATCAGGCAGCCTCCAGGGATGGAGTTGTCAGCAACAGTTATAAAGATTCTCCAGGTTCTGATGCCTAAGAAAAACTCAGGAAAGCAGCCTGGGCCGGTGTCTCGGTCTATCACAGACTGAGTAATTTATAAAGAAGAGAAGTTTATTCCTTACAGTTGCAGAGGTTGAACAGTCCAAGGTCAGAAGACTGTGTCCTGTGGTGGAAGGCATCACATGGTGGGAGAGAAAGACACACACACACACACACACACACATACGTGCACACTGCGAATCCCATCGTGGGGGCTCCACCCTCATGACCTCAGCAGATCCTGACCACCTCCAGACAGCATCAGTGTATGCATGCATGCATGTGGGCATTAGATTCCCCACCCTGGAGCTTTTGAAGGATACATTCAAACCACAGCAACTGGGAACAGTGGCACTAGGCTTGGCAGGAGAAAGGCTGATGTAGGTCTTGAGTGAAGCTGTCACCTGGCAGAGGAACCTACACAGGGAAAGCCTCCCCATTGTCCACGCTCACTGTCCAGCGCTACAAGCATCCAAGTGAGCAGGAACACAATAGGAGGGTATGATGTGGTGAGTGACACAGGACAAAGACTGTAGGTCTAGGTGGCAAAAGGCATTGAGCCACATACTTCGGACTTAGGCAACGTGGAGCCATCCAATATTGGCTTTGATTTGTACAGCCACTGAACAAACAGCTTAATTGGAAGCAATGTCATCATCTCTATGTAACACCTGCAAATTCAACACACAGCCATGCCATGATCTATGTCAAAGAAAACCCAAAACATGCAAGCAGCTCCGATACACTAAACTCTTTCATTCAGAAAGTGGTACAGCAAACAAGCTTATAAATGGTGTTTATAGGCAGTGTCATTTGGGAACTAGAGCATTTCTGTTTTGCTGAAGCTTTTAAAAAATTTTATAGCAAGATCAACCTTATAATGCCAATAAAGGGAATTTAAAAAAAAAAAAAAAAGAACAAATGAATTGTAATGATTGGTTGAACACAGGAGGATGTAACAAGCCTTGTACTGAGAATTGCTAGAATGGAAGGGACTGTTAAATGATTTTTTTCTTTTCTTTTCTTTTCTTTTTCTTTTTTTCTTTTCTTTTTTTCTTTTTTTTTTTTTTTTTTTGACAGGCAGAGTGGACAGTGAGAGAGAGAGAGACAGAGAGAGAGGTCTTCCTTTGCCGTTGGTTCACCCTCCAATGGCCGCCATGGCCGGCGTGTTATGGCCAGCACATTGCGCTGATCCGAAGCCAGGAGCCAGGTGCTTCTCCTGGTCTCCCATGGGGTGCAGGGCCCAAGCACTTGGCCATCCTCCACTGCACTCCCGGGCCACAGCAGAGAGCTGGCCTGGAAGAGGGGCAACCGGGACAGAATCCGGCGCTCTGACCGGGACTAGAACCTGGTGTGCTGGCGCCGCAAGGTGGAGGATTAGCCTAGTGAGCCGTGGCGCCAGCCTCTTAAATGTTTTTAAAATGAAAATGATACATGTACATTGAAGAAACAAAGCAAACAGACAGTACAAAGTAGGTACCCCTTCCTGCTTTAACCCTGCTCTAAGAGGCATCTAATTTTAACACTTAAGCTATTTCTTCTAGTAGTTACCACCACATCATCACATAACATACAAAAGTAACAATTTCTTGACAGCTGTGGTCATCATCTCTGTATTGACTGTCAGCCATGATGCACAAGGATTTTACTGATTTTTATTCTATCCGTTCTTCTCTCTCCCCTCCTCCTGCTATGATTATTATATGTTCCTACTGTTGCAATCTTAGGGCAGAATTTTGAATTTGAGTATATTGTAAGTTTGACACTTGTGACAGCTTCTGGGAAGGTGGGCAGGCGGCTGTAGGGTGAGTGAGTGACAGGTGAAGGAAGGGGAAGGCTTGGAACAGCCTTCATGCCTCGCTCTCTGAGAGTCCACATCCAAAGGGCCGGTAGACTCTTGGCTCCACCTTCAAAACACACCCAGAGCCACGCTGTGTGTTCCCTGCCCGCCATGCCTTTACTTCTGGCTTGAGCCCTCTCTTCTGCTTGGATTATTCTGATTACCTTCTGATGGATCTTCCTGCTTCTGCACTTGTTTCTCTGCACCAGGAACCCTTTAAAAATGGAAGTCAGAGCACATTGTTTTCTCTGCCCCAAACTCCACTCTGGCTCCCCATTCCACTCAGAGCCAAAGCTGATTCCCTACTACAGCTGGACCACCCCCACTGCACTGACCTCACCTCTGACACTCCTTCCATTGCTCCCTCTCTTCTACACTGGCCTGGATATCCCTGAACCAACCTCAGCACGCTCCCCTGTGCTGGCTGGTGCACCTGCCATTCCTCTGTCTAGAATCTTCTCCCCTAGCCATCTGCGTGGCTCCTACCTTTTTAGAGCTTTTCTGATGAGAGTGGTAGTGAAGAAGTGAGAGTGCAGGTGCATACAAATGTTTGGAGAAGTTTGGCAGGGGCAGGGAGGAGGAAGAGGGAAGTTTGTAACCATCAGCTGGCCCCTGGCATGATTTTTGGTTAAAGTGGGAGCTGTTGGAGCGCTGTGAATCCAAGGAAGAGAGGAAAGTGCATGCGAAGGAAACGTCCCTAAGGAGGTAGAGGGCACAAGATCAAAAGCATGAGTAGATGAGACAAAATCAATTAACACGTTCATGCCCAAGAGCTGGAGCTTTCTCTCTGCAATAGAAAGTAGGGTCTAATCCAAGGGGGCTGGGGCTAACTGAGGGGGCAAGAGGAGCAGCTCACGTGGGCTTGAAGCACGTCGGCTGCTGAGGGGGACGGGACAGAGAGCTGAGCAGGCGGGCGTGTTGAAGGGCTGCTGTGCGGCTGCCACTAAACACACCAAGCACCGGACGGAGTTAGAGGAAAGGTTTATTGTCCTGGTGGGGAAGCCCGACGGGCAGGGGCGAGAGGAGGAGAGAGAGTAAGAGAGAGAGAGAGAGAGAGAGAGAGAGAGCACTTGTACAGGAAGCAGGTCTTGTTGTACCTTTGCTGGGGGCAGGGAGCAGTGAATCCCATTAGGGTGGGTGTGGAGCTGATGGCACCTATGGTTGGGCCATCTGGTCACCTGGCTTCCAGCAGTGGCGGTGGGGGCTGATCTCAGAAACAACCCCCTAAAATATGTATCAAAATGTGGCCCCTTAAAGTTCCCCAGAAGTGCCATCTGGGATGCCACATATGTTACCGGAATTTGGGGTGCCATAAGATATCACCATATGCTTATTAATAAATCCCCAATATTAATAAGCCCGAGAGGGTTCTTGCCTAATATTTAGAGAAGAATTCTAAATACTGGCATAAATAAACGAGGCAGCATGGTACATTTTAGGCTTTTATTTAGTGAGAGAAATAATAGGAGAGAGCTTTATCTAAGAGAGAGAGGTGAATCTGAGTTTATACCGAGCACCAGGAACCAGCCACGTGGAGGAGCATCTAGGCCAGGAAGCCTATGGCAGGTGGCCCGAAGGCCATGTGCCCTGGAGACGCAGGGCTACAGCCAGTCCTCTCCTGGCAAGAGGCCAGGGAAAAGAAGAGAGCACGGACACACATGTCTGAGGCTTTTAACCCACTTCCAAAGGGGAGTGATTAATTAACCTGATTGGCCAGTGGGCACTCAGGTGTGGCCAGGTAGGGGCATGAGGTCACACAGGGGCGTGGCGAAAGGTATCAGGTAGGGCGTGAGGTCACACAGGGGCGTGGTGAAGGCATGGTCTTCCAGCTCACAAACCTAATTGATTTTAACCTGTATGCCAGCCTACTTCAGGGGCTAGAGCCCAGGATGGTGTCCGGGATGTAAATCACGCCACAGACAAGGCTGCACCATTTCACTAACAGCTACACTGCATGCTGAGAAGCCATGAAAAGCTGCAAACCTTGAACTTGCAGTCTCCCCCGTGCATGTTTGGATGGCTTCTCTCTTTCCCCTAGCAATGCTCAGTGGCCCTTGTGTTGAGATAACAACAAGAAAAGCCAACTCTCAGTAGGAGATCATTATGTTGCTCATCTTACAGGGGAGGAAAATGAGGCACAGTGGGGTTACCCAGTCAGTTGGTCGTCAGCGTCAGTCAGGGTGCTCCAGAGAAACATTGAGAACCAATAGGGTATTCATCCATTCCCAGGAACTGGCCCCTGTGATCGGGCAGGCTGAGAGGTCTCAAGGCCATCAGTGGGTGAGCTGGGGCCCAGGAGAGCTGACGGGAAGCTGCAGGCTGGGGCTCAGTGGACTTGAGCCCCAGCAACAGTCAGTGCTCAACTCGAGTCCAAAGGCAGGAAAGAACCAGAGCCTCAGTTTGAAGACTGTCAGGCAGAAGGAATTCCCTTTCTTTATTTTATCTATTTGAAAGGCAGAGTGATTGATTGACTGATCGATGGATAGATGATACAGTTCTTCCATCCACTGGGTCACTCCCTAAATGGCCATAATGGCCGAAGCCAGGAGCCCAGGACACAAACTGAGTCTCCAACGTGGGAACAGGGGTGCAAGCAAGTACTTGGGCCATCCTCCACTGCTCTCCCAGGCGCATTAGCAGGGAGCTCTGAGCAGCCAGAACTTGAACTGGTGTTCTATGTGGGAGGCTGGTGTCACAGGTAGTGGTAGTGGCGTGACCCCCTGCACCACACTGCTGGCCCCAGGAATTCTCTTGGCACTTGGTAGGGTCAGTCTTTCTGTTCTTAGCAGGTTAAGGCCCTGGATGAGGCCCACTCACCTTAGGGAGAGCAACTTGCTTTACTGAGTTTACCTATTCTACTAGTAGTAAAATGGCAGTGGAGAAAATACTATTACCTCAGTTCTTTGTCTCTTGGAAGAAGAATTTCCAAGCAGATGAGCTGGGAGACTTAAAAACACAAGATTTATTACAGAGGCCTCCAGCCAGAGTGGCATAGACGGGGGCTTCCAAGAGGGAAAAACTGGAAGTAGCTGGTGGTAGTAGGTTTTTAAGCACAATTTTGAAAAAAAAAAAAAAAAAACTTGACAGTCAGATTGACATTCAGTTACAAGGTGGGACAAAACCCATCAAAAGACTTGATTTGCAATGCTTGCTCATGATAAAACAAAAAAGCCATGCAGAGGGATGGACTAGGTAACTTGTTTTCACAATAAGCTGTGAGCTCAGGAGGTTGGAATCCCTACTCCCTTGCCATTCTCCTGGTAAAATAGGAGATTCCTAAGGAAAGGCACCCCAGTTTCCTCTGACTGCCTGTTAACCCATCTGATGCCTCATAATTCAAATGTTAATCTCATCAGAAACATGCCCAGAATAATGATGGATCAAGTACCTGGGTTCTCAGTGCCCCAGTCAAGTTGATATATGAAATCAACCATCATGAAGGCTTGATTTCTTTTTTAAAGATTTATTTACTTGTTTGAAAGGTGGGGGTGGAGTGGGAGGTGAGAGAGAGAGAGAGAGAAAGCAAGAGCGAGAGCAAGAGAGAGAGAGAGAGAGAGAGATCTTTTATCTGCTGGTTCACTTTTCTGGGTCTCCCAAGGACTTGGACCATCTTCCTCTGCTTTCCTAGGGTATTAGCAGGGAGCTTATTGGAAGTAGAACAGCCCAAATGGAATGCTGATCCTGCAGGTGGAGTCTTAGCCTACTAAGCCATAGTGCTGGCCCCATGAATGCCCGACTTTAAATCCAGTCAATATCTACCTATCATGGGCTCTCCATGGAGTTCAAGGTTGAAAGAATGCTGAGACAGTGGATAGACGCTCCCCAAAAAGCATAAGCTGAGAAAAACTAGCACAGATGATATTCTTCATAACAATTGGTTGTTTTTAAGAGGTGAAGCCAGAATGAAGGTTTGGGGGTGGGAGGTGTTGAAAGTCTCCAACATGCTTAAAAACTCTGAAATGAGAGTGGAAGATGTATTAGTTAGGTATAGGCTGAGTTTCTGCAACAAAAGGACCAGAAAATACAAACTTCCATGCAGCGGAGTTCATTTCCTTCATTTGTGATGGTTTAGTTGTAGCAAGGGCAGCTTTGCCAACCCCAGCAAGTGGCCTCCATTCTCAAGCCCAGTTCTTTTTGGTCATTAGCATCTCCCAGCCAAAGGGAGGAGGGAACCCAGAGCAGTAGCCTGGCTGTCTACATCTGAGCTAACCAGCAGGGCGGCTATTGGACACTTGAAATGTGGCTAGTGAGACCAAAGAAGTGAAATTTGTATTTAATTTTTAAATTTTAGGTGGAATGCTGCTCGATTCAGTTAGTCGGTCAAACCTCTTAATACATTTGAGCAACTTGGATATATTGAATGCATTTCTGGTGAAAATTTGGCATTTTAAAAGAGACTGGCTAGGTTGGGCACTGTGGCATAGTGGGTACAGCCACTGCCAGCCTCCCATATGAGCACCGGTTCAAGTCCCGGCTGCTCTACTTCCAATCCAGCTCTCTGCTAATGTGCTTGGGAAAGCAGCAGAAGATGATCGAAGTGCTTGGGTCTCTGCACCCTTGTAGGAGACCTGGAAGAAGCTCCTGGTCCTGATAGGCTCGGCTCCAGCCACTGGGGCCATTTGGTGAGTGAACCAGTGGATTGAAGACCTCTGTCTGTCTCTCTGCCCTGCCACTCTGTAACTCTGCCTTTCAAATAAATAAATAAATCTTAAAAAAAATAGAGACTGGCTGTAAGTAGAAAATATTCACTGGATTCTGAAGCCTGAGGATGGAAGAAAAGAATGTAAAAGATCCCATTCATGATGTTTTAATTGATTACATGTGGAAATGCCAATGTCTTAGATATATTGGGCTAAATATTAGTTTCCCCCATTATTCTTCCTACTTTCAAATAATATGGAAAATATGGCTTTTAGAAAATTCAAAATTACCTATGTTGCTCACATTATATTTCTATTGGACAGTACTGGTCTATTTCACATGTCACTTCAGCTCGCATGCCTCCCGTGGTAAATTAGTCACAAGGAGATACCAATCTGCAAGGGATGTTGGGAAATGTAGTCCCTGGCTAAGCAGCCATGTGTCTAAGCTAGAAGTAGCATAGGGGGACAGCCAGCAGCCCATGGCCTGGGAAGAGCAAAGCTGTGATTAGAGACGGTACCAGGATGACAGGGTCCTCTATATAATAGAATCTGATGAAGTTTAATCCAGAAGATGAGGTTAAAGAATTAGAAATAATCACCTCATTGTGTGCAAGATAGGTATCTGCCTGTTTAGCAAGCAAACACCCACATTCGATCTTTTCAACAACTGCATTGGTAACTATGGCTCACTTCTACCTTCGATTTCAACAAAATATTAGAATTTCATATATGTCACCGCGATCCTTACAAGAATCAGCACTCAGAACAATGCCCAGCTCATCGTAGGGCATCAGCAAACATTTGTTGAACAAATACGTTAATGAATGAGGCCATTTAGATGAAGATGAAAGAAGAGGAGTTAGAAGACATAATTTATTCATTCAACAAATATTTGAGCACCTATTGTTCTAAGCACTGGGGATATCACAGTGACAAAGCAGACAAAAATTTCTGTTCTCCATGAGAGCAGGGCTTGAAATAAATAAACAAATAAGTGTGTAAATATGTAATATGTTAGTTCCAATAAACACTCTGAATAAAGGAGAGAGAAGGGAGAGACGGAGAATGGTGTGTGGCTTGCATGCCAGGCTGCTGACCGTGGAGAACTTCTTTAAGAAGGTGGGAGCTTGGGGCCGACGCTGTGGTGCAGCAGGTTAAAGCCCTGGCTGCTAGAGATGTTTTAATTGATTACATGTTGAAATGCCTGTTTGAGACCAGGCCTAGCTCTCTGCTATGGCCTGGGAAAGCAGTGGAAGATGGCCCAAGTGCTTGGGCCCCTGCACCCACTTGGGAGACTGGGAAGAAGCTCCTGGTTCCTGGCTTCGGATTGGTGCAGCTCCAGCCATTGCAGCCAACTGGGGAGTGAACCATCAGACGGAAGCCTCTCTGTCTCTGCCTCTCCTCTCTCTGTGTAACTCTGACTTTCAAATAAATAGATAATTTTTTCTTAAAAATAAAAAGGTGGGCACTGTCTTTAGCATTGTGAAGAACCCTGTACACTTCTCCACAATGGCTGTACTAATCTGCATTTCCAACATCAGATGTTCAAGGGTTCTCCTTTCTCTACACCCTCGCCAGCAGGTGTTTTTTTTTTTTTTTTTTTTTTTTTTGTCTTTTTGACAGTCACCATTGTAACCAGAGTGAGATAACCTGAAAATTTTAAAAATAAATTTTTAAAATTATTAAGGGATATCTGAGTAAGATAGATTTAGGGGTGTTGGGGAGAAAAGCATCACAGATAGAAGGAACAACAAGCTCAAAGGCCCTGGGGCCCGAATATGCTAGTGTTATTGGAAGAACAACCAAAAGGCCCTTGTGGCTGGAGAGGAGTGAGGAAAAGTGAGAATAACAAAAGATTGAGTCAGGACCGGGACAGACCAGTTTAATTTCTTTCGATTTTTTTTTTTTTTTTTTTTTTTTACAGTGGGAAAGAGACCGTGAGAAGAGTATTTTTCTGCGAGGTTATTTAAAATTATTACTGCATCTTTGTCAAAGATTCCCTCCGAGGTGCACACCCCCTTGTGAATAAAGGCTCAGGTGGGGCGAGAGCCAAGCCTTCTCTGACTTTTGCTAAGGGGTTTCAGAAATTGTGTACTTAGCTGTGTTTAGCATTCCCACACTTCCTCTTTGGCTGGCCGAGGAGGGAGCAGAGTGCTACATTGGGCTCGCTTCCAGACTTGGAGTTCATTTGTTTTCTGTCCTTTCTCATACACATCCTGTTGCCCTCCGACAGTATTCCTGGTAACGGAGCCTTTTTGTTTTGTTATATTTTAATCTGCTTAGCGCGTGTGGTTTGTCTATCTGGCCCCACAACTCAGTGGTTATCATCACAGTCAATGGTCTGTGTCCGGCCAATTTCACAGACAAACACCTCTTTCCTGGTCGTAGTCCCTGATGTAAGGAAGTCTGATTTACAAAGTCCATAAAAATGCATTCAGGGAATCACTGGGCCCTGCTGGCTTAGTATATGAGATTAAAATCTCCAAGTTTAGGACAACATGAAGTCATTTAACACACGTAAGTTGGCAAGTGGGTTATGGAAGTGTCAGCTGGTTCAGGGTCAGGCAGCACTGGCAGGGGATTTATTGGAAGACAAAAAGGCTAATTGATTCATTGCCTTCAGTGCCTTTCCCAGCACGACCTGGGAAACAGATAGCCCAGCACAGTCACGGGCTGCACGATAACATTTCAGACAATGATGCTGGACCGCATATGTGATGGCAGCCCCAAAAGGTGATACAGCCTAGTGACCTTGTAGCCTAGTGACCTTTATACTAGTGACCTTTGTAGCCACCTGAGTTGTGTGAATGCACACTGTGATGTTTGTGCAATGATAAAACCACCCAGGGATGCATTTCTCAGAGTGTGTCTCTGCCTAAATGAATCATGACTGTACATGATCTGCTGCTTGGGAAAGTGGACAGTTTTTCATAGTAGAAGGTCATCCAGATTTAAAAAAAAAAAAGTGTGGTATTTTGAATGACTTTTTTATTAAAAAGTTTCCACATTACTGAATTAAGGAAGGTTCTTTTTACATGTTGTAGTTTACCTGGAAGGTGAGTTCTAAGATGGGGATTTGCTTGCAGGTTATTGTAGAGTGTGCCCCGGATCATAGCAATCAGGGAAGGAGGGAGAAATGGGGCCGTGATGCAGTTGTAGCAAAGGCTGACCTCGAAGAAGCTCTGGAGCTGGGATTAAGGAACGAGACCAGGTCTTTGGAAGCCAACAGTGGCCAGGGATTGGATGCGGGCATCCCCAGGTCATCCCAGGAGTATCTCGGTGCTGGAGCAGGGTTCTGGGGGTGTGGGGGCGGGGGGCAGCATACTACAGTGTCTATGACAGTAGTCATTCTAGAAAAATAGGAGCCAACAGATGAAAACAAAAATTATCCCAGATTCTGCCGAATGAGAAAAGGATTATTAACTTGTTGGTGTGTATCTTCTGAGTGTTATATATCAAGTGTATTCAGGTAAGCATATCTTTGTCTAGATACATATATAGATATGTATGCAAATATAGATATATGCATGCATATAAGATGTATATGGTGTATGTATACACACCCACCCACCTTTACATGTGCAAAAATGAATCGAACTAATTTATGTCTTGCTTTTCTGTTAATGTAGAATAAACATTTTTCTCTCTGCTAATGTAGATTATAATAAATACATCTGACTTTTGACCCTGTAATCTCATAGAAAAAAATTTTCACTAAGGATGTATATAGAAGATGTTTACTGCAACATTATTTATGATAGTTTAAAAAACTGGGACAACTAGGCATCCAACAAGGCTCTGATGAAATCTGATGAAATACATAATGGGATATGTCTACTATGACCATTGCAATTCAGCCTGTTTTTTTTTTAACTTTTATTTAATGAATATAGATTTCCAAAGTACAGCTTATGGACTACATTGGCTTCCCCCCACCCCCAATGACTTCCCTCCCACCCGCAACCCTCCCCTTTCCCGCTCTCTCTCCCCTTCCATTCATATCAAGATTCATTTTCAATTTTCTATATATACAGAAGATCAGTTTAGTATACATCAAGTAAAGATTTCAACAGTTTGCACCCACATAGAAACACAAAGTGAAAAATACTGTTTGAGTACTCGTTATAGCACATTAAGGACAGAGATCCTACATGAGGAGTAAGTGCACAGTGACTCCTGTTGTTGACTTTACAAATTGACACTCCTGTTTATGGCATCAGTAATCTCCCTATGCTCCAGTCATGAGTTTCCAAGGCTATGGAAGCCTTTTGAGTTCACCGGCTCTTATCTTATTTAGACAAGGTCATAGTCAAAGTGGAAGTTCTCTCCTCCCTTCAGAGAAAGGTACCTCCTTCTCTGAAGACCTGTTCTTTCCACTGGGATCTCTGGGATCTCACAGAGATCTTTCATTTAGGTGTGTTTTTTTTTTTCCAGAGTGTCTTGGCTTTCCATGCCTGAAATACTCTCATGGGCTTTTCAGCCGGATCCGAATGCCTTTAGGGCTGATTCTGAGGCTAGAGTGATTCAGCCTGTTTTAATAATGTAAGAAATCATGCCCAATATATGGTTAGGTATTTTTTTGCAAAAACATTCAAATCACAAAGCTTATGTCCATTGGGACAAAAACAAGCAGAACATCCACAAAAATGTTATTCATGATTATAGCTGGATGATGGAATCAGAGGCTTTTTTTTACTTTGTCAGACTATAATTAGAAAAAGCATTTAAAATATTTTTTTGGCCCCCAACTATTTTAACACTATTAAGACAATTAAGACACCAATTAAAGCACATGGAGTTAATAAAATAAAAGGGTATACCATGAAGCCTTGTCTCTCTCATTCCAGATACCACCCTCTTCCCTGGTTCTCTCGCTGAGAGGCAATTGTACATCTGTGCAGAAATGTTCCATGTTACACAAACACACATGCACACATGCCCAACACTCAGCCTCCCTCCATCTTCACATATTTTAGGGAATTTTCGAAATCCTAGCACGCGGTCTGCATTGACTTCATTTTTTTAATGCCTGAGTAATGTCTCCCTATATGGCCATGCCACACTGATGGATAGCTTTTTATTCTTGCAAACACTGTTGTAATGACCAGTCTTCTGCAATCGTCATTTGTAAAAATGTGTAGAGATGTTTGTTGGATAATTTCCTAGAAGTAAAGTTGCTGAGTCAATGGTTAAGTATACTTTAAATTCTTTAAAGCTTTTTTTTTCCAAAGAGACTACTCCTCCCCAGGCATGTGTGTGCCTGTGGCCTCATGCTCTTGGGATACATCACTCTGTCTCATTTTTGCCATTTTGGCGGTGATATGTGCAGCTCACTGATATTTTAGATTGCATGATTTTTTTTTAAAAAAGATTACATTTGAAGGGATGACAATAAGGAAAGAGATTGATAGAGACTGTATATTTTAATTTTTCTCCTTTCTCTCCTCCTCCTTACTTCTTGCCTTCCAGTGTGAGGTGAGCACATCTATAAAGGCAAAAGGGAAAGGCGCAAGAAGTAGAAAACAATGAGGTTTTCTAGCTGGTGAGGCCAAGGAAGTGGGACTCTCACTTCTGAAGCTGGGTCGTTGTAAATCCACTGTGATGTTAGGAATTGTCATTCACTCTCATCCACTTCCCTCTCCTGGGGTTGGACCACAGTGCTTCAGAAAGTTTGTGGAGGATCTAAAATGTAATCAGTCTCCCACATGAGTGCAGGGGCCCAAGGACTTGGGCCATCCTGTACTGTACTACTAGGCCATTAGCAGAGAGCTGGATTGGAAGTGGAGCAGCCAGGTCTCCAACCGGCACCCAAATGGGATGCCAGCGCCACAGGAAAGGGCTTTAACCCACTGCGCCACAGCTCCAGCCCTGAGATGCGATGATTTTGAATAGCCCTTGCCTTGATTGTTGAGGAATAATATTTTTTTTTCTTCATACTAATCAGTGAACTCTCTACTAAGTATAGGGTTAATCTTATGAGTATAAAAATTAACTGAAAATTGATCTCTGTAAAAAATAAGAATGGGAGAGGAAGAGGGAGGAGGAAGAAAGGCGGGAGAGTGGGTGCGAGAGATGTACAGGGCGGGGGGTCATCGTGTTCCCAAGTCTGTGTATATTAAATGCATGAAGTTGTCTTCCCTAAACAAAATGTTTAAAAAATCTTAAAATTTTTTTTAAAGTTCGTGGGAACTGGAATTAAAAGATAAGTTTATTTTGGTGCAAAAATTTTGAAATCCATGCAAATGAGAGGTTTTCAAAAAGTTTGTGAAAAATGCATATCATGGAAAAACCTATACAAGGATTTCCTTTTTTTTTTTTTTTTTGCACAAAATTAGCTTTATTTTTACTCATTTATTTGAAAGATGGAGAGAGAGAGAAAGCTCCTGTCTGCCGGCTCACTCACCAAATGCTACAATGGCTGGGGCTGACGTGGGCTGAAACTGGACGCAGGGAACTCAACCCAGGTCTTTTCTGTGGGCAGCAGGGAGCTGATCACTTGAGCCGTCACCCTGCCTCCCAGGGTCTGCCTTAGCAGGAAGTAGGAGTCAGGAGCCACATACAGTGTGGAACCTACGTGCTCTGATACGGGATGTGGCCAAATGCTTGTCCCTTCAGATAATCGTATCTTTTAATTCCATTTTCCACAAACTTTTTGAACGTCTCTTGTACTTTCCCTTGTCATTGACATTGACCTTGGCTAAGTGACCTGCCAGTGGAATTTCAGCAGACTAGACGTGAGCAGGGGCCTTAGACTTGACTGCTTCATTTGATGCGGCTCCGTTTCACCTGTGTCAGATGATTTATCCTGAGAAGGACTCCCTCCCATGTGGCTGCTGCCTGCTTTGTCCCGGGCCCCAGAACTAACGCACTTGGCCAGACGTGAGCCCGCCCACCTGGAGCCGCACTCAGCTCACCCGCAGCCTGAGCTCTTGCGGCTCTGCAGATTGATGAGTTTGAGAATCAGTACTTGAGCAAATCACTGAATTCCGGGGGCAGTTTATCACACAGCATGATGACTGTGGCAGTCACCGACCTATATATGCACTCTGTGCCTGCCATTCCTCAAGAATGTTCCAGGAAACAAACAAAACATTTTTAAAAACTCTGCTCTCATGGAGCTCACTTTCTCATAGGACAGATAAACACTGAATGAGTAAGTCGGATGGTGGGCACCGCTCAGCGCCTCCGCTGTCTGCATCCGGGGGTCATGACCTGGCCTCCTGAGGCTGGTTTCTCTCTGAGGGCCTCCAGGCCTTGAGGAAACCACGCTGGGCTCTGCCCTTTTGATGCTCCTTGCTGTCCATGTCTTTCTGATGCCACAGGACAAAGGCTGGTGTACATAATTGCTACCATTACCTGAGCTCCAGGTTCCACGTGCCTGGCACTGTGATGAGCATTGCCCACGCACAAACTTGATCTCCATCATACAGATGAGGAAACTGGAACCACAGAGAAGAGGAAGAATCAGAAAACCCATATCTTTTAAATTTTTAATTTATTTATTTGAAAAGTCGAGTGACAGAGAGAGAGAGAGAGAGAGAGAGAGAGATCTGAGGCTGGGCCAGGGCAAAGGCGAAAACCAGGAATTCCATGTGGATCTCTTGCTTGAGTGTCAGAAACCCCATTACTTGGGTCATCATCTGCTGCCTCCCAGGCACTTTAATGGACAGCTGGACCGGAAAAGGAGTAGCCAGGATGGAACCAGGAACTCTGATATGGGATGCAGGCATCCCAAGCAACAACTTAAACTGCTATGGCACAACATCCACCCTAATCCATATCGTAACCACCACACTATAAATATATGGCAACAGATAAGCAGTCTTTCTCTCTTTTTTTATATAGATTTTTAAAATTTATTTGAAAGGAAAAGTTACAGAGAGGCAGAGGCAAAAGCAGAGAGAAAGTCTTCTATCTGTGGTTCACTCCCCAGATGGCTGCAACAGCCAGAGCTGTGCCAATCTGAAGCCAGAAGCCAGGAGCCAGGAGCCTCCTCCAGGTCTCCCACGCGGGTGCAGGGGCCCACACTTGGGCTATCTTCTACCACTTTCCCAAGCCACAGCAGAGAGCTGGATCGGAAATGGAGCAGCCGGGTCTTAAATCGGCACAATTATGGGATGCTGGCACTGCAGGCGGCAGCTTTACCTGCTACACCCCAGCGCCAGCCCTTTTTCTTTCTTTCTTTCTTTCTTTCTTTCTTTCTTTCTTTCTTTCTTTCTTTCTTTCTTTCTTTCTTTCTTTCTTTCTTTCTTTCTTTCTTTCTTTCTTTCTTTCTTTCTTTCTTTCTTTCTTTCTTTCTTTCCCTTCCTTCCTTCCTTCCTTCCTTCCTTCCTTCCTTCCTTCCTTCCTTCCTTCCTTTCTTTCTTTCTTGACAGGCAGAGTGGACAGTGAGAGAGAGAGAGAGAGAGAGAGAGAGACAGAGAGAAAGGTCTTCCTTTTGCCATTGGTTCACCCTCCAATGGCTGCCGCGGCTGGCGTGCTGTGGCCAGCGCACCGCGCTGATCCGATGGCAGGAGCCAGGTGCTTCTCCTGGTCTCCCATGGGGTGCAGGGCCCAAGCACTTGGGCCATCCTCCACTGCACTCCCTGGCCATAGCAGAGAGCTGGCCTGGAAGAGGGGCAACCAGGACAGAATCCGGCACCCCGACCAAGACTAGAACCCGGTGTGCCAGCGCCGCAAGGCGGAGGATTAGCCTAGTGAGCCACGGCGCCGGCCCCTCTCTTTCTTTTTTAACAGTTGGGAATCTTGGAGAAAATATTTCTAGGGTCATTGATTTTTCCACTCAGTAGCTCTTGACTTTTTGTTACTGTTAAACTGATAATCGATTAGAATATTTAATCTTAGTAGAATCTACTTTGTATCAGGACTTTTTAGGCACTGGCAACACAAAGTTCTGGATGCACCTGGTTTTCTGATGAGGCTCACAACACAGTGATAAAGCTATAAAAAAAAAAAACCAATGACAGTAGGCTGCAGGTCAGATGATGTACGAATGTAAAAGAAAGATCGTGACCTCATAGATAACTTTCCTGAGCACTCACAACATCCTAGGCATTGCGTGAGTACTTTCCAGGCGTTGCCTTGCATAAGCCTCATCAGAATCCTGAGATTTTAAAGCTGGGGAGACAAGTTCAGGGTGGGACAGGCCACTCCCCAGGCAGCTGAGCCACACGAAAGGTAGGATGTCAGGACAAATTTACATTTCAGATAAACATGTCCCATATTCATCCCCTAAACTATCATTGCTTGTTTACTTGGATTCCAAACGTCATTGTCCTTTGGATATTTTTATTTGCTAAGTCTGGCTGCCTAAGCCCAAGGTCACCTTGGACCCAGGTCTGGGTGATGCTGGAGATGGATGAGGCTTGTGGTCACCGCCACCTACCATGACGGCCACACAGTACCAACAAGCTATCGAATGCCTGCTGGGGGCCAGAGCATCGGCCCTTACTGGCCTTCTGGATCTATGTGCCAGAAGGGTACGCCCATGGAGGAAGTTAGCTGTGTGTGTGTGTGTGTGTGTGTGTGTGTGTGTGTGTGTAGCCGGGACAGGAGGGCAGGGGCACTCATGCCACCTTTGCCCTCCAGGTGCCAAGAAGACAGAAGCGAAGCAGCCAACCGAGTGGCTGGGATCCGGGCTGCTGCTTCCGGAGGGAAATGAGTGATGTAGTTAAAGCCTCACACGCCCCGCGCTGTGGATCGGGGCCATCCCAGCGGAGCTGCTCTGCTACAGCCTTTTTATAAAGTGGCAACAATTTACACTCCAAATGAAGTCCTAATAAACTGCCGCCGCAGCCCTGCCAGGAGGAGGCCGGGTAAACACTTGCTTTTAATAACGCACACGTGTGCTGGTCTCCGCGGGGCGCGGAGCATCCGGGCCTGGCAGCCTGGCCCCGGGGCCGGCGCGGGGAGCGGCCTCTCGCAGCCCACCTCTGCTCACTCAGATTTCCAGTCCTGGGAGGAGCCTTGGACTTGGGCCAGGACCGTCCCTGGCTGCACGCTGGGATTCTAGTGTTGCCCCAAATGCAGCCTCCTTGCCTCTCGGCTGTTCCAGGGGAATGCTCCCGCACAGTGGCCAGGGACCCTGACCCAGAGCCAGCAGGTTTTGCCTCACGCCCTGATTCTACCCCTTCGCGGTGTCTTTATCTTATCATTTATGAAATGGGGACAGACGGAGCACCTTCCGTTTAAAGTGTTTGCCCAGTGACTGGCATGGAGAAAGTCTTGCAAGCAGTCACTACTGTGGTTTCATTGTTAAAATGCCCTTAAATGCAAAGACTGTGAGGTTCCTAGCACATAATAAATGCTCAGTAAATGGCATAATCTTTATATTATATATTATTATATTTAATATAAGAATTACTGCACATGGCACTTTTACGACGCTGACAGTTATGTTGCTGTCCATTCTACGCGTTGCCCCAACTCCATCTTCTTGCAGCTGCACAGCATGGGTTTAGTCCTGATAAACCTCAACTATTTGTCCCACTCCCAAATACGCCCCCAATCCCGGTTCTTTCGCGTCAAAGTGCACCGATTCCTTCAGCTGTTGATCTCAAAAGTTATTTTCGTATGAAGCGTCATGTTTGAAATGGGGAAACTGAGGCTCATCGTCCAGGAGGAGGAAGTTAGTACATGTTAAAACTCCTAGCATGTTCAGAACACAAAGTAGCCGCCCTCCCCTTCCGTCTCCCACACCGGGGCAGGCTGCCCTTGTTCTGCTTCCTGGGAGCCGGTCGGACAAGTGGTGTGAGCATGCGCTCTGGAGTCTGTTTCTCTCCGTCCAACACCGGCCCGTCAGAGCCGTGGGGGGTTGGGCAAGTTGCTTACATCACTTGTAAAATGGGAATAAAAGCACTGCACACTTGTATTGATTAACTGAGCCGATTCCTGCACAGCACCCAGCAGGTGCCTGGTGTGAGGCAGGCTCTAGTCCTCCTTGGGTAATTGTTAGGCCAAATGAGTCACACTGAATTGAAGGCAGAATTCAAGAAGATGGCACCGTTCCCTGATCCTGTCTCTAGCTCTGCATCTCTCTCTGCTGTCCTTATCCAACTTGGCTCGTTCTAAGTCTCTGGCCTTTTGCACACAAGTCACCAGTGCAAGCATCAACACTTGTCTTCTGCCAGATGTTTCTTCCTTTGCACTCAAGTAGAGCCCTGCATGCTAATCTGTATTTAATTCTGTCTTGCTAGCTTTGTGCCTGGATTCAGTCGTTCAAGAATCTTCGGGATGCTCAGCCTGTCGTCCGCCGCTGTCCATGCTTCTCCCAGTGTCCTGGCTCAGGGTCAAGGTGGATGTTGTAAAACCTAGAGGAAGAGCTAGAACTTGCAGTGGGTATCTGCCTTCGGCCTGCCCAGTTTGGGGTCTCGTTTTTGGTAACTGCACTTCCATGCCACGTGGTTTGGGCGGGGATGTCAATCAAGGCGCTAGTGGCAGATGCAGATGTGGAACTGGGCCAATAAGATTCCTGTCTCAGTCTGCTTTTCATTACTCTTAAAAAATACCTGGGGCTATGGTCTGACCCAAGGTTGAGGGTCTCTCACTGGCCGAGCAACAGGGTGGTCCTGGGCATCACGTGGCAAGAAATAGGGAGCACGCATGGCTGTCTCGCCTGTTCTTGTACAGCCACTGGGGGCTGCACCCTGATGATCTTACCTCATCCCAGCATTGTCCAAAGGCTCCTTCTCTGAGCACCATGGACAGAATAAGTTTCCACGCTCATGATCCCCCATACTGGGAACTCAACCCCAACACATGAAGCCTTGGAAGACACACTCAAACCATAGCCAAACCCTAGGAGATTCTGTCTCTGGGATTGAACCGTTGAGAAGAATGGCAGGGTGACCTCCCTTCCCTGCAGAGGAAAATGACTAAATTATCAGAGCTGGTTTGCCCTGAGAACACCTGCTTATCCAGGGGTTCCCACCCTGTTACTCACTGTTGCCGTTTTGCCATCCAGCTGGGGGCCCGGTTCTTCAGCTTTGCCTTTGATGTCATGTCAGCTATTTCTCACCACAAGAATGTGGTGTAACAAACCATCACACAGTGTAGGGACTTAAGACCCTAAGCTTTTGTTTAGCACATGTATCTCTGGATCACCAAGTGGGTTTTCTGGTCTCAGAGTCACTGATGAATCTACAGTTGGCTAACGGTCACCTAAGTAACTCACTTACTGGGGTCAGCTGGTCTGAGGTCACCTTGGCTAGGACAGCTGTGTTCAGTACGTCCCATCCTCCCACAGGTGCGCAGGGCATATTCTTCAGAAAGTGCTTTTCCAAGCTCCTGCTGACGTCACAACAGCTGACATCCCATTTGAGTCCCGGCTCTGCTGCCGACTTCCACTTCCTGCTAATGTGCACCCTGGGAGGCAGCAGATGATGGCTCAAGTCACTTGAACTCTGAGCTCCTGGTTTGAGTCTAGCCCAGTTCTGTTATTGTGGGCATTCGGGAAGTAAATCATCAGATGGAAGATCTCTGTCTCTCTTTTATCAAATAAAAAAATGGAAAAAGGGCTGGCGCCGTGGCTCACTTGGTTAATCCTCCACCTTGGGGCACCAGCATCTCATATGGGCACCAGGTTCTAGTCCCGGTTGCTCCTCTTCCAGTCCAGCTCTCTGCTGTGGCCTGGGAGTGCAGTGTAGGATGGCCCAAGTGCTTGGGCACCTGCACCCACATGGGAGACCAGGAGGAAGCACCTGGCTCCTGGCCTCGGATCAGCGTAGCTCCGGCCGTAGCGGCCATTTGAGGGGGTGAACCAATAGAAGGAAGACCTTTCTCTCTGTCTCTGTCTCTCTCTCTCTCACTGTCTAATTCTATCTGAAAAAAAAAATAAAATGGAAAAATATTCTCCCATTCCAACAACTGATGTGGTTCCTGTCTCTGGACTGAAAAGCCACCTTCTCTTCCAGAACCTCATTGAAGATGCCACCACAGGGTCTATGTCACTGCCCTGAACGGTTTCTTTCCTCATATTCTCATTAATATGGGTTTTTAAAAAAATATTTATTTACATATTTGAAAGTCAGAGTTACACAGAGAGAGAAGGAGAGGCAGAGAGAGAGAGAGAGATCTTCCATCCACTGGTTCATTCCCCAGATGGCCAAAAAGGCCAGAGCTGTGCTGATCTGAAGCCAGGAGCCAGGAGCTTCTTCCAGGTCTCCCATGTGGGTGCAGGGGCCCAAGGACTTGGGCCATCTTCTACTGCTTTCCCAGGCCATAGCAGGGAGCTGGATCAGAGGAGGAGCAGCCGGGACTAGAACTGGCATCCATATGGGATGCTGGCACTTCAGGCCAGGGCTTTAACCCACTGCACCACAGCCCGTCCCCTAGAATCTGTATTTTTAATAAGTGCTCTAGGGACTCCGGTGCATGGTCTGGTTTCTGCAGTCAGAGACCAGGTTTTCCCATTTTTGGTCCAAGGACCCTGGCCCTGTGCGGGCCTCAGTGGGAACACTTGTTGAATGGGTGCGTGGATGTTGTATTTGCACTATGCTGCAGCTCTCCCCTTCCCAAGAAGTGGAGGGCAAAGGGGAGCTGCCAGTGATTTTCTTCTCATTAAGTGAAAGTGTGCACTGGTGGTGGGATGAGAAGGGGCATTCATTCCTCTTGCTGCTGAGATATTGCACCAGGTGATCCCAGTTTGGGTTTATTACGAATACAGCTACGCAACATTTTGAGAAAGTGCCCTGTGACATAAGAGATCACTTCAGGAAGTACTGAGTAATTAAATGGTTGGCTAAGCTAAACTGCTGCTTAGTTCATTGATGTGAACAATTTGGGGAGTTTGAAATAATGCTAATGGGAAAAAGGTTTCTTTCTTTTTGTTCCAGCATTTTACTTGCATTGCAGTAGTGAAGTCAGGTGAAAGTATATTGTTAATCCCTTCATCAGCAAAACCAGATTTGGAAACAGCCGTTGGGCAGCTCCCTGTGGCATGGGGGATGGGAAAGGGAAGGTGTTTTTTGATTAGCTTAAGGGAGAAGAACCATGATGGGCCACGTATAAACCAGTATACAATCCTTGTGTTTAAGTTAGATGGTGCTTATCCAACTTTTGTTTTAGCTTTGTTAAAGGGATTAAAAGTCTATTTTCACCTGGTTTCACTACTGTAGGCAAAGAAAAACTCTGGAAAAAAAATCCCCTCTTTCCTACCAGCATTATTTAAAACTCTCCAAATGGGTAGGAAAATTGGCGGCTAGCAGATGGATCAACGCTACTGTCCCTGAAAGGAGTGACTTTGAAGATATGACTCTCTCCCTGCAGATGTTTCTAGGTAAGGTTTGGTCCAGTCCTGGAGTGTAGTGCCCCAGAAATAATTGTGTTAGTTATAGCTATATAGACAATGTAAGGTCAGAAATTCTTTGTTAATGTTAGTTAGACATTTGGCAACCTTGATAAGATGAGGGATGCATGTTAAAACATCTCAATACTATATGGACCCAACTAGGAAGAGTCAGTTTCCCATTATAGTGTGTAAGTCAAGGCATTCAGAAATGGACGCCCTGACAGTAACTGGAGTCCCTTTGGATAGCCCATTCTTGATTTTCCCCCCCTTTACTGTCAAAGAAAAATCTTGACAGGAAATTCGTTTTCTGAACTCTAGCCCTTTGCAGATAAACTTGACAGATCAAAGTTTGTTTGTAAAACCGTGTCCACTTTATAAATTAAGAGAGAGGCTTCTTGGCCACTGGGAAGAAATATCCAAGGAGCTACAGTGTGGGGGAGGAGGTTTAGGATTATGGAGCTGCCTAAGGGACACTGTGGGAGTAGGGAAGGCTCATTCTTCTGAATTAAGCTAATTCTGCATGGCCAACCAAGTCTTTGCAAATGTGAGATAATCTGCAGGCTTTCTGGACCTGGCTGACTGCATGGAAGAAAACTCAACGCAAAGCCAAGGAAGAGGAATGTATAGCGTGCCTGAGGCAGAAGAAATAAATGGCAGGAAACAGCCTCAGGACCAAGCCTTGGCAGGAGGGGAATTTGAAAGACATCAGAACTGTGAAGCAAAGGAAGAAGGGAATATGATCACTTGGAGGGAAGATAGCTGGGCAGACTCCACAGAGGGATGGAGGATGGCTTTATGTATAGCACCTCATTAAGTTGGGACCTGGGCGCAAAGACCAGCTCCTCTTAGATATCATTTAGCCTGTGATGTCAGGACTCAGATCTGCCTGAGTCCATAAGGCCTTCCCCCTTGGGAGCAACACAAAGGAATGAGGGCAAGGCCAGCTGTACCCGAGGCAAACTCCAGGGCCTAATAACCACTCTTGCCCCCAGGAGATGAAGCTGCTGCTCTGGACTGATCTTACTTGTGCAGTTTGCCCAACTTGATGAGAATAGGCCCCATTTCAGTCTTTCTGGGGGAGGCGTGTTGAGGCAGTGGGGAGAGCATTTCAGGTGCAGGAACTATTGCACTGGGCATTGCTGGGTATTAGAATAACTCAAGTGATGACATATGAATTAGCTTCTCATCACCATCATGAAGTTCCTGAGGCAGGCTAACTGTATAAACAAAAGAGATGTATTGTGGCTCATGGTTCTGAAGATTTGGTTCAGCCTCTGGTGATGGTGTCCCTGCTGGCAGAGTCGCACACCGTGTCCCTGTGAAGTCATCAGAATTCTTAATCTCTTCCCACTTCTACACACCATGATTGGATTTCCTTTAACTCTCCTACTACCATTAACCTACAACCTTGGTGTGTAAATTCCAGCACGAATTTGGAGCCCAATCGTATTCAAGCCACAGCCATGTATGATGCAAACAAAACAAAACAAAAGCCTATGAGCCATGGTGATGCAGCACCCGTGGCTCCCGTGGCCGTACTTCTGTAAATAGACTTCCCCCACTGGCCTTGGAGCAACTGAGCACAAATTCCTCTCATCAGAATCCTCTAATGTCCTGACTCTGCACGGATCAGCAATGCCTTGTTCATTTCCACCAGCTCACAGAGCGTGGGTACCAAGCAGTTGGAGTAGTTGCTGCGGCACTTTATAAGGTACATAGATCAGAAAGAGAACCAAATTGCCTGGGATAGTGAGCGATAAGGAAATAATAAGGTTATGCTCATTGCTGGGCAGTGTTGCTAGCGGATGCTGGTAAGGAAAGCACTCAATCTCTCCTTAACCACTACTCTCACCGCTCTGCCCCCATCTCTCTGTGTCCATTTGCATCCACAGATGCATGTTTGGAAGCTGGAGGAGGGGAAAGGAGCTTGGTAGGGGAAAGAGGCTGGAGAAAGGAAGAGGATGAAGGGAATAGAGGGCCCCTCCTTTTTGTTTTTTAAAGATTTATTTATTTATTTGAAAGGCCGAATTACAGAGAGGCAGAGGCAGAGAGAGAGAGGTCTTCCATCTGCTGGTTCACACCTCAAATGGCTGCAAAGGCTGGAGCTAGGCCGATCTGAAGTCAGGAGCCAGGAGCTTCCTCTGGGTCTCCCATGTGGGTGCAGGAGCCCAAGGACTTGGGCCATCTTCTACTGCTTTCCCAGGCCATAGCAGAGAGCTGGATCAGAAGTGGAGCAGCTGGGACTTGAACCAGCACCCATATGGGATGGATGCTGGCACTGTAGGCAGCGGCTTTACCCACTATGTCACAGCGCTGGCCCCAGAGGCTCCCTTTTCTAAAGATAGGGGTTGCATTTGGGAGGTGATAGAGTTGTGGAAATGAAATAGAAGCAGGGCGAGGCCTGAGGGTTTGCATTTCCAATGAGGGCCCACATAACACTAAGGTTGCTGGCTCTTGGATAACATTTTGCATAGCAAGGACCTAAAGTATACTCATTTTACTTTATTTTTTATTTTACTTTATTTTTTAAGATTCTAAGGCCGGGCTGGCGCCGTGGCTCACTAGGCTAATCCTCCTCCTTGTGGTGCCGGTACACCAGGTTCTAGTCCCGGTCGGGGCACTGGATTCTGTCCCAGTTGCCCCTCTTCCAGGCCAGCTCTCTGCTATGGCCCGGGAGTGCAGTGGAGGATGGCCCAAGTGCTTGGGCCCTGCACCCGCATGGGAGACCAGAAGAAGCACCTGGCTCCTGGCTTCGGATCAGCGCGATGCGCCGGCCACAGCGCACCGGCTGCAGCAGCCATTGGAGGGTGAACCAACGGCAAAAGGAAGACCTTTCTCTCTGTCTCTCTCTCTCACTGTCCACTCTGCCTGTCAAAAATAAAAAAATTAAAAAAATAAAAATAAAAAAAGATTCTTAGGCCAGCGCCACAGCTCACTAGGCTAATCCTCCACCTGCGGTGCCGGCACACCGGGTTCTAGTCTCGGTTGGGGTGCCGGATTCTGTCCCGGTTGCTCCTCTTCCAGTCCAGCTCTCTGCTGTGGCCAGGGAGTGCAGTGGAGGATGGCCCAGGTCCTTGGGCCCTGCACCCGCATGGGAGACCAGGAGGAAGCACCTGGCTCCTGGCTTCGGATCGGCGCAGCGCGCCAGCCGTAGCGGCCATTTCGGGGTGAACCAACAGAAAAGGAAGACCTTTCTCTCTGTCTCTCTCTCTCACTACTGTCTAACTCTGCCTATCAAAAAAAAAAAAAGATTCTAATTTTTCAAAAGGCAGAATGACAGAGAGAGGGAGAGAGATACATAGAGATCCTTCATCCACTTGTTCACTACCCAAATGGTTGCAATGGCTGGGGTTGGTTCAGGCTAAAGCCAGGAGCCTGGAACTCTTCTATGTGGGTGGCAGGAATCCAAATACTTGGGTCATGTTCCACTGCTTTCCCAGGCACATTAGCAGAAACCTGGATTGGAAGTGGAGCATCTGGATCTAAAACCAGCGATCTGATATGGAATGCCAGCATTGCAAGCAGTGGATTAACCTGCTATGTCCAATATTGGCCCCTCTTTTACTTCTTCTTTTTTTTTTTTTTAATAATGCGTTTAGTTATTTGGGAGGTGGAGAGAGAGAGAGAGAGTATTCTCACCTGCTACTTCACTCCCAAAATACCTGCAACAGCTGGTACTGGGGTAGGGCAAAGCCAGGAACCAGGAATGCAATCCAGGATCCCACGTGGTATTGGAGACCTAAGTATTTGAGCCATCACCTGTTGCCTTTCTCAACACACGTTAGCTGGAAGCAGGAAACAGGAGCTGGAGGTAGGTATTGAACCCAGGCACTCTGATATGGAAGGCGGGCTTCCCAACCTGGTGTCTTGAACTGCGAGGCTACCTGCCCACTCCCATACTCCATTTCCAATAAAGGCATTTTGATTATGCACCCCAATGTTTATTCCTAAATTATACAAATATATACTTACTATGTATGTTATAAGGTATACAAAAATAAGAAAGCTTCAAGTCAGAGAAGATGAAATAGAAACGTGCACACTATCCCTCAGCAGATGGTTTTGTCTTTCCCAAGGATGTGCACCCCGTTTTGAGGGGGCCACTGCTCTACAGGGTTCACAAACCTACTGCTGAGAGTGCCCACGCTTTCCTGGCTTCCGTCCTTGCCGACAATCAGAGGTACAAACCTTCTTTGAATTCTGTTATCCTGGTAGCTTTCCAATACTTTCCATAGTGTTTTCTGTTACACCCAAAGGAGCTGCAATGGACTGAAAATTTGCATGTTGAAATCCAGATAGTGAGGTATTTGGAGGTGGGGCATTTGGGAGATGATCAGATAGTGAGGTATTTGGAGGTGGGGCATTTGGGAGATGATTAGATAGTGAGGTATTTGGAGGTGGGGCATTTGGGAGATGATCAGATAGTGAGGGTATTTGGAGGTGGGGCATTTGGGAGGTGATTAGATAGTGAGGGTATTTGGAGGTGGGGCATTTGGGAGATGATCAGATAGTGAGGGTATTTGGAGGTGGGGCATTTGGGAGGTGATTAGATCGTAAGGGTGGAACCTTCCTGGATTGGACTAGTGCCCTAGTAAGATGAGACACAAGAGCTAGACAACTCTTTCTGGTGTGTGAGAATGCAAGAGGGCTCTCATCAGACAGCAGGACTGCCAGCATTTTAGTCTCACACTTCCCAGTTTCCAGAAATGTGGGAAATAAGTGTTTGTTGTTTAAGCCACAGCTATGGTTTGAATGTTTGTGTCCCTTCAAAGTTCATGTCGGGGGACCGGCGCCGTGGCACAGTGGGTTAACGCTCTGGCCTGAAGCGCCAGCATCCCATATGGGCACGGGTTCGAGACCCAGCTTCTCCTCTTCTGATCCAGCTGTCTGCTGTGGCCTGAGAAAGCAAGGAGGATGGCCCGGCTCCTTGGGCCCCTGCGCCGGTGTGGGAGACCCGGAGGAAGCTCCTGGCTCCTGGCTTTGGATCAGCTCAGCTCCAGCCAGCCGTTGCAGCCAGTTGGGGAGTGAACCAACGGATGGAAGACCTCTCTCTCTCTCTCTCTCTGATTCTCCTCTCTCTGTGTAACGCTGACTTTCAAATAAAATTATAAAAAAGAAATTCACGTCGGAAGTTAGTACCCGAGGAAATAGTAGGGGGAGGAGTGGAGCCATCGGGGGTGATCAGATCATGAGAGAGCTCTCCCCCTCTTAAATGAGGGGAATACCGAGGTGAGATGGGCTTCATACAGCATCACCCCTTTTTGTCTTCCTCCAAGTGAGGACCCAGCAGCCAAGGCGCCACCACGGAAGATTTGGAGCTATCACCAGACGCAAAACCTGCCGGCACCCTGCTCTCGGAGTTCCAACCTCCAGAGTGGTGAGCAGTACATTTCTGTTATTAATGAATTACCCAGTCTCAAGGATTTTGTTGTAGCAGCAGAAATAGACTAAGAAAGCCATCCAGCTTGTTTCAATTTGATTGTTTGAGAATGATGACAAAGAAAGATAGGAAACTTGACTAATAAATGGATGACTAAAGGGACACACACACACACAGAGGAAAATCTGAGACTGGGGCCAGATCTGAGAGGAGAGGGGAAACTGAGTCATGGCACAAAGTGGGGCAGGGAGTGCGGACTCCTTCAGGGTATTGGATTAGTTCTAAAGTGCTGGACAGTGTAAGGACGGCCAAGGCCTGTTTTCGTGTTTCACACTGCCCCAGTGGATGGGCAACAGCACAGGTGGGTGGGGAGGGCTGGAACCCTACCTCTGGACAAAGGAAGTGCAGGCTGCGGTGGGTGTTGTGCAAAGCCTGCTGCCAGTCCTGAATCAAATCCAGTGTTCGTGTCCTCTGGGCTAGCAAGCCTGCCCCCAAAGAAGGGGACGTGGGTGAGACAGAGCCCCACAGCATGAATTGTCCTGGGAGTCACAGTGTCTGTCGCTGGGAGGGAGAAGAGGCAAAAATCTGGGCGACTCAATGAGTTGCCTGGAAACCAACCTGAGTAGGTCTTAAAAATACAGTGCTGTGTTGTCCTTGGTGTGGGCATGGGGGTGGGGTAAAGGGGCCAATTCAGTGGAACAGGGGAGGGGCCTTGCACAGATCTATGATGATGTGATGATGTTGTAGGTTGAAAAATTAAAAAAAAAAAAAAAACAAGAAAAAGAAATTCTGTGAGCTAGCTAGCTTTCTTGTTGTACCTCCTCCACAGAGTCAGGGCAGGATTCAACAACTTGACTGCTGGTTCAAGTCACCCAGGAAGGATCATGGTGGGTGGGGGATCTTCCATAAACATATTTTCACGAACCATTTCCTTCTCTGTTTCTGGAATGTCGAGGCTTCCTCACATCCAGTGTCCTTGTGTTAATAAATGATGTGGACTTGAACTCCCGGGAGAGAATTCTGGGTCCACTAAATTGGTGGCTCCAGTGGATATTGTAATTCTAATCCCATCCAGACCTGTTCCTTCAGCATCTTTGAGAGCTGAAGACTGTGAATCTGTGTTTCTATTAGTCTAGAAGGTGAAACTGGTATTGTAGTGCTCCACGGTGATACTGACCATCTAACAGATTCAGCAATCAAAAACTGGGGGTTCCCAACATGGGTGTCATGGTGGAGTCACCAGGAAAGCTGAATACAAACAGATCAACAAGCCACACAACTACACCTGCCTTAATCTCAGACCAATGATCTAGAATCTTTAGGAGTAGGGCTCTGTTTTTCTTTCTTTCTTTTTTTTTTTTTTAACTCTTCCTTGAGGTCTCCGCTATGTAGCCAATGTTGAGAACCATTGTCCCTGGGCAATATTTCCTGAACTTCTTTGCTATTGTGATTCATTGAGGTGTCTGTTAAATACTCAGCTGCCCGCACCTGTCCTCTGAGGATGCTATGCCCATACATCTGGGTTGAAGCCAGAGATGTGTATTTTTTTTTTTGACAGAGATAGACAGTAAGAAAGAGAGAGACAGAGAGAAAGGTCTTCCTTCTGTTGGTTCACCCCCCAAATAGCCGCCACAGCCAGCGCTGCGCCGATCCGAAGCCAGGAGCCAGGTGCTTCTCCTGGTCTCCCATGCGGGTACAGAGCCCAAGCACTTGGGTCATCCTCCACTGCCTTCCCCGGCCACAGCAGTGAGCTGGACTGGAAGAGGAGCAGCTGAGACTAGAATCCGGTGCCCATATGGGATGCCGGTGCCGCAGGTAGAGGATTAGCCAAGTCAGCCACGGCGCCAGCCCTGAGATTTGTATTTTTTAAACACTACAAGGCGTGACCTTGTCTATAACAGTGGGGTGCAAAGAATCCTTCCTTTCCCCCAGTACAGAAGGAAGTCATCATCCTTCCCCTCCCGTTCTGGTTTCCAGTTCACAAGGAAGAAGCAGGCACTTGTGGGAACCCCTTTTCTGCATTCTGCTTACCAGTGTTCATCACTGAGTTCCAAGGGCCCTTTGGGGTCAGAGATGTGTTTCTTTATGTAGCTGTAGCTTTGTCTGTTGTCCTTAGGGGCTCCCCACTATGTTTGTTTCTGTGTGAGGGCCATGTTCCCTGGAGCTGCTGGGACAGGGTCGTTCCTGTCTGTAGATCTGCCAAGTGTGCAGGTTTGGAAAGCGATGGGCTGTGGGGGAACCACTTCTGCTGGCATGGACAATCCCTTGTCTAGCCCCCTGCACTCTACTTGTCAGCGCTTCCTTGAAACCATCAGGCGAGGGCTCCAGTGAACCTAGTCCTGTCAACTCTCCCAGCCGTAGCTGAGCAGTCTCCTTTCTCTCCTTGGACCGGAGACTCTACCTGAAGTTCCTTTTGGAGTCCTTCTCAGTAGCTCACAACCTCATCTGAATGAAGCTTTTCAACTTTAGTATAGAAAAAGGCGCCTCCTCTCCTTCAAATGGGCAAGGGCAATCAAAATAAAGGAGACAAACACAAGTGGCCAAGAAAGAAGTGCTATTAAAAATGATAAATTGCCAGCTCTGCTGCTCACTAGGCTAATCCTCTGGCTGCAGTGCCGGCACACTGGGTTCTAGTCCCGCTTGGGGTGCCGGATTCTGTCGCAGTTGCTCCTCTTCCCATCCAGCTCTCTGCTGTGGCCTGGGAGGGCAGTGGAGGATGGCCCAGGTTCTTGGGACCTGCACCCGCATGGGAGACCAGGAGAAGTACCTGGCTCCTGGCTTCGGATCAGCGCGGTGCGCTGGCTGCAACGTGCCGGCTGCAGTGGCCATTGAGGGGTGAACCAACGGAAAAGGAAGACCTTTCTCTCTGTCTCTCTCTCTTACTGTCCACTCTGCCTGTCAAAAAAAAAAAAATGATAAATTCGGGGCCAGCGCAGTAGCGCAGTGAGTTAACGCCCTGGCGTAAAATGCCGGCATCCCATATGGGTGCCGGTTCGAGACCCAGCTGCTCCAGCTCTCTGCTATGGCCCAGGAAAGCAGTAGAGGACGGCCCAAGTCTTTGGGCACCTGTACCCACGTGGGAGACCTGGAAGAAGCTCCTGGCTCCTGGCTTCGGATTGGCACAGCTCCGGCTGTTGCGGCCATCTGGATAGTGAACCATCAGATGGAAGACCTCTCTCTCTCTCACTCTCTCTCTCTCTGCCTCTCTTCTTTCTGTGTAACTCTGACTTTCAAATAAATAAATAAATCTTTAAAAAATGATAAATTCAAGTAAAATGGCAGCATTGTGTCAGTTTTCCACTTAGTTTGGCAAATATTAAAGATTAATGACAGCAGACTACAGGCCTAGTAGGTAAAGCCTGTGATGCCAGCATCCCAAATGGATGCCAGCTTTGTGTCCTGGCTGCTCCACTTCCCATCCAGCTGCCTGCTTGGGAAAAAGCAGTGGAAGATGGCCCAAGTGTTTGGACCCCTGCCACCCATGTGAGAGACCTGGATGAAACTCCTGGCTTCTGGCTTTGGCCTTTCAAATAAGGAAATCAATCTGAAAATGAATCGCCTAATACCAGGGAATGAGCATTTAGCCTAGCAGTTGATGCTCATGTGCTACATCAAAGTGCCTGGGTCTGATTCCTGGCTGCAGCCCCTGACTCCAGGTCTCTGCTTATGCAGACCCTGGGAGGCAACGGTGATAACTCAAGTAGCTGAATCCCTGCCATCCACACAGGAGACCTGAGTTGTGATCCCAGCTCCTAGCTTTGGCCCTGGCCCCTGGCCAGCCTCAGGCATTGCAGGTACTTGAGGAGTGAACCAGCAGGTGGGCGCTCTTTCTGTGTGTCTCTTTGTCTCTCTCAAATAAATAAATAAAAATTTAAAAACATATTAGTAGCAATATTCATCAACAATGAGCTTGTTGTGGCATTCCCATTGGTGGGAGCAGTGAATTGGAACCACCAAGTAGAGGAAAATCAGGTAGTAGCTCTCAAAATTTAAAATCCACACGTCATTGAGAAAGCAATTCCAGTTCTAGCAATTTACTTTATAGAGCTATTCACAAAAGCATGCCAAAGTAGGGAGGTGGATAGATAGATATTCATCGCAGCACTTTTCATAATAATGAAACTTGGAGAAACAACTGACAGATCCACCGATGGGGAGCAGTTAGGTGACTGGGGGTCCATCCAGCTACGCTGCGGCTGTCAGTGAGAATGAGATGGTTCTCTATGCACTGACATGGGGAAATCATGGTATCATCCACCATAGAAACCAAAAACACTGGTAATGAAACAATAAAGAATCCCCAGCTCCTTGTAAGTTTTCCTTTATTTTTTTAAGATTTATCATTTACTTTATTTGAAAGGCAGAGTTATAGAGAGAGAGGGAAAGACAGAGAGAAAGGTCTTCCATCCACTGTTTCACTTCCCAAATGGCCAGGGCTGGGCCACACTGAAGCCAGGAGCCAGGAGCTTCCTCTGGGTCTCCCATGTGGGTGCAGGGACCCAAGCACTTGGGCCATCTTCCACTGCTTTCCCTGGAGCATTAGTAGGGAGCTGGATAGGAAGTTGGACAGCCAGGAATCTAACCAGTGGCCACACGGGATGCCAGCATCGCAGGCAATGGCTTAACCCTCTATGCCACAACGCCGGCCCTGCTTATAAATTTTTTAAGCCTTTGTTCTAAGGTGATCAGAAAGACAGAGATGAAAGCAAATGTCTGACTGTCATTCCCGTCGCTTACAAGCTGTGTGACTGGCCCAGCTACTCAAGTTCTTTGAACCCCAGTTTGTTTTTACTTTTTTCTTTTTTGGACAGGCAGAGTGGATAGTGAGAGAGAGAGACATAGAGAAAGGTCTTCCTTTACCGTTGGTTCACCCTCCAATGGCTGCTGCGGCCGGCACGCTGTGGCCAGCGTACCACACTGATCCGAAGCCAGGAGCCAGGTGCTTCTCCTGGTCTCCCAGGGGGTGCAAGGTGCAAGGACCTGGGCCATCCTCCACTGCACTCCCGGGCCACAGCAGAGAGCTGGACAGGAAGAGGGGCAACCGGGACAGAATCTGGCGCCCCGACCAGGACTAGAACCTGGTGTGCCGGCACCGCAAGGTGGGGAATTAGCCTATTGAGCCACGCCGCCAGCCGAACCCCAGTTTCTTTATCTGTAGAATGATAGCCACCTTCTAGAATCTCATGGGGTTTAAGAGACATCATAACTAAAAATCTTAGCACAAAGTAAAACTCAATCCACATGAGTTCCCATTTCCTTGATCTCTCTGTGCACCACGGCTGACTTTTCTAGACTGGCTTCACCTCTGTGTTTTGGGGAGGTTATAGCCCAGGACTGGGGGAATGAGAAGGTGTGGGATGTGGAAGGATTCATCTGGGGGCCAGTGTTGTGGTGCAGCAGGTTAAGCAGCCCCTAACCATGCCAGCTTTCCATAATCAGAGTGGTTGGAGTCTTGGTTGCTCTGCTTCTGGTCCAGCTCCCTGCTAATGCACCTGGGAAGGCAACAGATTATGGCTGAGATACTGGGGTTCCTACCACCCATGTGGGGAACCAGGGTGGAGTTCAGGCTCCTGGCTTCAGACTGGCCTAGCCATGGCCCACTGAGGCCATTTGGGGAGTGAATCAGAGTTAATCTGCCTTCCAAAAAAATTAAAGGATGGGTTCATTTCAAGAACCCATTTATCCCACCTTAGAGTAATTGAGTTCTAATTCATTTATCTTCCATCATTTTGAGCTCTCATTTGATGCCTTTAAGACAGAGATTTAGCTAAAGCTGTATTTCAAGGCCAGAAGTGTAGATGCTCTCTTGGTTTTGAATGGTGACAAGATGAGTGACACAGGCAGGGAATTCAATATTGAAAAATACGAAGAGTCTGTTTCTATGAAGCAATTTGCTCATGCCTTGTCACCTCTCACTCTGGTCTAGCTTGTGTTTTCCCTTTTTTTATTAGACAAAGAAACAGAAAAATGTTTCGTTTTTCTCTTACCTCTAAGAAAAGCATTGCAAGTTCAATGATAAATGGCAACTTAGGTGCAAGCTCATTGTCAAGAGACCATAGGGATTGGTAGACTTTGTGGCAAATAGGAAACTGTTCTAGTTAAGGTTGGCTAGCTGACACCCAGCTCTGACCCTTGGTGCCACACAGAACCATAAGCCTGCTGTTACCAGCAATTCTAATCTCTCAAGAGAAGCTAGGAATTCTGGGTGTTTTGGAAGGATCTTGATTTCTAAAGAGATGACAACCATTCTTCCAAATATAAGAGCATTTGAAGTGCAGCCTGGTGGAAGCCCAAGAAGACCCATCCTTGGGCCAGATGTGGCCTGAGGGACTGACTCTACAGTTGTGGATACAGCTTCTTCATGGAGAATAGACGAGGGAAGAGTAAGAGGAGGGATTTATGAGTCAGATTCTGCTCAGGAAACAGAAGACATCTTCAAATTAGCCAAAGCTGAGAAGGATTTATTAAGAAAGAACTGATCACAGAAGTGGGGGCAGGGTGATGGGGAACGGGAAGGAGAGTACAAGGCCAGGGCTGGCAGCAGTGGTATTGTTACCCTCACACCCCGGAGGGCCAGGGGAAGGGAGCATTGTGTAGAGCAGCCAAGGTTCTGTGACAGGTGCAGAGATCTGTGAAGGGGCACCTCTCAGAGAAGGAGCCAGGGAAACAGAGGCCCTGACTCCCCTCCCTCGTGCTCCTGGTTCCTCTCATTGGCCAAACCCAGATGGAAGCAGTGAGGGCATGGGAGCCCACAGGTGCAAGGCATACAGCTCAGCCCCTGCGGCTGAGAGCAGGGTGGAGGGCAGTGGACAGGAGGCTTGGGAATAAAAACAACAGATGTTTGGGGATTCCTAGGGCTCCTTTGTGCTCAGGTCCAAACTCTCAGAATTCCTTTCCACTCAGTCAAGTCACTAAAAAATTATGTATTTATTTATCTGAGGGGTTGGTGCAGTGAGTTAAACCCCACCCATGATGTCAGCATCCTATATGAGCACCTGGGAAAGCAGTGGAAGGTGGCCCAAGTGCTGGGGACCCTGCTCTCCATGTGGGAGACCCAGGTGAAGTTCCAGGCTCCTGACTTCAGCCTGGCCCAGCCTTGGCTGTTGCAGTCATTTGGGGAGTGAACCAGTAGATGAAGACGCTCTGCCTCTCTCTCTCTCCCCTTCTCTCTGTGACACTGCCTTTAAAATAAGTAACTCTTTAAAACAGTTTAGTTGAATGGGGGAGAGAGAGAGAGAAAGAGGGAAAGAAAGAGAGCATGCCCATTTTTTTTTCTTTCACTCCCCAAATGCCCACAACAGCTAGGGCTGGGCCAGGCTGAAGTCAGGAGCTGGGATCTCAGTCTAGGTCTCCCACATGGGTGGCAGGGACCTAAGTACTTGAGCCATCACCTGCACTGTCCCAAGGTCTGCTTTATCAGGAAGGTGGGATTGGGAGAAGAGCTGGGACTCCAACCCAGGCACTCTGATGTGGGAAGTGAGTGTTGCAAGCAGCAGTTAAACTGCCTTGCCAAGCACCTGTTCTTCCACTTTTTAAAAAAAAAAAAGATTTTATTTATTTATTTGAGAGGTAGAGTTACAGACAGTAAGAGAGAGAGGCAGAGAAAGGTATTCCATCCACTGGTTCACTCCCCAAATGGCCACAGCCAGGAGCCAGGAGCTTCCTCCAGGTCTCCAACGCGGGTGCAGGGGCCCAAGCACTTGGGCCATCTTCTGCTGCTTTCCCAGGCCATAGCAGAGAGCTGGATTGGAACAGGAGCAGCCCGGACTAGAATTGGTGCCCATATAGGATGCCGGTGCTGCAGGGAGAGGATTAGCCCACTGAATCATAGCGCCGACCGCCCTCCCATGCTGTCTCTGAAGCCAGCCCAGAGGTTGTCTGTAAGGGGCTGAGGGGCTACAGCTGGGCAGGTTAGGCCAGCAGAGAGCATAAATTCTCGGCGGGGGACAGGGAGTGCCTGAAGCCTGTTGGCAGTGCTGTAGAACACACATCTGAGCTGTTTTGTCCCTTGATGTACGCCAAGCAACTCAAGCAGTGCCTGGCATACAGTAGGTGCTCAGTAATTACAGATGTTTGGGCAAAGAGTGTCAGCCTGATGATGTTCTCAACGTGGAAGCATCCTGCTGCATTCTTCAATGATGCCTGCATTTCCCGGGGAGGCACCCTTATCTTTTGAGGAATTGTTTTTGGAGGGACCCCAACATCAGAAGGGCCCAGATGGGTGAGCCACGTCCCACTATCGCTCTGGGATTTCCCGGCTCAGAGAGCAAAACCTAAAGCCCCTTCTGCAGCTGCCTCCTTCTCATCAGCTGGAAATAACTCTGGGAACAAGTGGCTTGTGTCTCTGCATATTTCTCACTTGGCAAATCAGCAAGCAGTTGGATTAGAGGATTAGGCACTAAATGAATGGCTAATGGCTTCTGGGAGATGCCGCACTGAGGAGGAGGTGAAGCAGGTGGCAGGGCACATGCTGAGCTGCTGGCCTGGGACCTTCCTTCTGGAGAAGCCCTGAGGAAGCGGGCATGGGGGTGGGAGCCACATTGATTCCTCCTTCTTGAAGGCCCAAGCTGGCTGGTGTTGTAGCCTTTGGTCTTTTTGGATTGCAAAATTGAAATGAAGGGCCTGAGGCTGGTTTTCATTTAGCCAAGCAGTATGTATTGGACGTATACCATGTGCTGACCTTGCTCTGGGTGCTGGAGACAAGGCCGTGAGTCACCCTGGCACCGGTCATGTCCTCTGCACCTGTGTGGGAGACCTGGAAGAAGCTCCTGGCTCCTGGCTTCGGATCGGTGCAGCTGCAGCTGTTGCGGCCAATTGGGGAGTGAGCCAGCGGGTGGAGGACCTCTCTCTCTCTCTGCCTCTCTCTCTCTGTGTAACTCTGACTTTCAAATAAATAAACAAATCTTTAAAACAAACAAACAAACAAACAACAAGAAATAAAAAGAGCACCCCAGCCAGTTTTCTTCCTGTAGGGGAAAAAACACTCTGCTTCTTCCACTGGGCACCAAATGAATGGCTGGTACGGAGGGCTTGCTGTTTAAAAAGTTAGTAGAGCTGGAGCGGGGAGTGCTAATGCTTAACCACTTTGCATGGTGTGGCATAAGCAGCCCACAAGGACTGGCACCGCGAACCATTTCAGGCTCACTCTGCTGTGAGCATGGATTCAATGGAGGGGCCTGTGCCATTAGTTATTATTTCTTTCTCCTGAATTTTCTCCCACAATCCAAGTTCAAAAATTAAATGTCTACATGATGCAGCTCCATAGTTCTAGAAAGACCATGAAAGCTGCCTACCACTTGCTGGGTACGCCTCCAAGCCCACTGCTCTCCTTAGAGGAATTCTTTGTGGTTAGGACCTTGTGCTTTCCCTTATACAACCCACAGGTTGCATTGCACAAGCTTCAGGGGTGCGAGTCATAGACTAGAGTGTGAATGGTTGCCTTGGAGTTGTGCAGGGCACACACTGCGTCACTTGATGTGATGGTTCTAATTGTAACTGAGGGCAGTTAGGCACACCTGGAACTCTGCTCCAGGCCTTCGATTGGGTAGGTGGGAAGTACATTTATTCTACTGCTTTCAAATAACTTAGCACTGAAAATGCAGACAAACAAAACACCCGGGAGAATCTGAGTATCCGTATTTCCAATTACACTGAACACACATTCTTCACCCCTGTAAGTGCCAATTTGTATTATTCTGAGTTCCACTGAAATTGGCCCAAGCCCCTGGGGCACTTCTTGCCTAGTTTCACTTGTTACCCTGGGATAATTGGTTTAAAACTGATTACTGGGTCACTAATTATGGGGCCTATTGACAGTGTATTTCAGCTTAGGGAAGCAATTAAAAAGTTCACCCTAATTAATCAGGGGTAATTAACAGGTCTTAAATTTTGTCAAGAGATTAATTATCAAGAAATCCAGAACAAATCAATGTGCATTCCAGGAGGGTGAGAGAGGACGAGGACGCAGCCACTGGAGCTGGCGGGTATTTGGACTATTCATTCATTCATTTAATAAATATTTACTGAGCACCTACACGGTGCTAAGCATGGAGCCCAGGGACTCCAGTGGCTCTGTGGAAGCAGCTTCCTGTTGGGCAGGGAGTAGTGGGGCAGGCAACCAGGCACTTTTTCAGATGGTTGTGGAGATTCTCTGAAGGCAGATTTAGCAGGATTCAGAGCTAACTGTTTTGCGCACCTTTTAGATGGGGCGCACAGCACCAAGCACTTGCATGCGTTGTTTCATTAAATCTGTAAGTAGCTGCGGTACGCAGATGCTATCTGGTATCTCCATTTCACAAGGAAGGAAATGATGGCCCAGAGGGCTTAAGAAACTGGCCCAGGGACCCCCGGCAAGCATGCAGTAGAGCTCGGTTTTCAATCCAGGGAGCGTGTGACTATGCTCCTTGTACTTGTCCATGTGTCAGTATTCTGAGAAATGACCAGGCTAATTAAAGTCTTCCCCCAAGGATGATGAGTAGGAAGGCAGCAGGAGGTAGTGACGTGTGAGGACTCTGGTGCCAAACTGCCTGGGACAATTTCTGGTGTTACTGACTAACCCCCTGAGCCTGGGAAATTGACCTCCCTTCTCTACCACTCTACTTTCTCTTCTGTAATATAGGCACGTACCAACATGGCCACACTATTTTTTTTTAAAAGATTTATTTATTTATTTGAAAGGCAGAGTTACACAGAGAGGTCTTCCATCCGCTGGTTCTCTCCCCAGATGGCCACAATGGCTGGTACTGTGCCAATCCTAAGCCAGGAGCCAGGAGCTTCTTCCGGGTCTCCCACAGGGTTGCAGGGGCCCAAGGACTTGGGCCATCTTCTACTGCTTTCCCAGACCATAGCAGAGAGCTGGATCGGAAGTGGTGCAGCTGGGTCTCGAACCAGTTCCCATATGGGATGCCAGTGCTTCAGGCCAGGGTGTTAACCCACTGTGCCATAGCGCTGGCCCCGGGGGGCCACACTATTTTAAGATGGTGTGTGGGAAGCATTGCAGATAGTCCTGGGTACATGGTACCAGGTACTTCTGCTTAGCTGGGACTGTGCAATGGGCTGAACTGTGCCCACACAAATTAATACGTTGAATGCCTCACCCACCATGTATTTGTAGATGGGGCCTTTGAGAAGTCATTAGGTTTGGATGAGGTTAAGAGGGTGGGGCCTCCCGGGGAATTAGTGGGCTTATGAGAAAATATACCAGAACCCCTGGCCCTCCCACCCAGTCCCCACGTTCCTTCTCTCGCATCACTGACCATGCTGGCACCTGAGCTAGGACTCCCAGCCTCCATGAGCAATCTCAGACTCCATGACGAAGAGGGCGACCCTTCCCTTGTCCCATGGTTGGTTCAGGCAAAAACGTCCATATAGACATAATGAGGCCATCCCTTGGACTTTGGTGCCCCTGGGAAGGGAGGATCCTTCTAATGAGACAGAATGTCAATCAAAAGTGTACACCTGCCAATGGCCACCGCGGGGGAAGAGTCAGCCTGAGTGGAAGCCAACACAGAGGGAGGAGACCCGAGAGATGCAGAGAGACTAAGCCCTGATGATGTCAGGGTCCCTGGATCTAGCTGAGCCTGATCCACCCACCAGCTGCTCACCGGGTTTATGAGTTAATAGTGTTTTTTTTTTTCTCAAAAAACATGTCATTCAGAAATTTAAAATTTTTTTATTTTATATTTTTGAGATAACATATTTTTAATTTATATTATAGTCAAAGGCTTCATGGCCCTACTAAAAAGAGTTCAACAAATAAAAGGTAAAAGCACCATAGGCCAGCAGAATAGGCTTTGCCTGAGATTTTGTCATGTGGAACCCCAGAGCCCGATCAGCACAGTGCTCAGTGAATATCTACTGAATGCATAAAGACATCGAAACCTTGCTGGAAGGAACTTTAAGAAATCCAAATCCCACTTTATTTCTGTTGTTCACATTGAGAAGTTCAATGGGAACCCTAATGGGACATTGATTTGTTTTCATTTTCACCTTTGCAGCTGTAAAAGGGGATTTTATTTATGTTCAGAGTCACGAAGTGTAGGAAGTGAGATGTGACTTCTTAGTATGTTTAGGTATGACTTTAGCGTGTTTCAAAAGTAATATATGTTCCATATAAAGAATACAGGAAAGTGCAAAGGAAACTCGAAGCTACATATCTAACCATCCATATATAACTTGCTCCACTCATTTTTCTTTGCAACTATGCTTTTAAAATAAAATTCGGGGGGGCAGGCACCATGGCTCACTTGGTTAATCCTGCACCTGTGGTGCCGGCATCCCATATGGGCACCGGGTTCTAGTCCCGGCTACTCCTCTTCCAGTCCAGTTCTCTGCTGTGGCCGGGGAAGGCAGTGGAGGATGGCCCAAGTGCTTGGGCCCTGCACCCGCATGGGAGACCAGCAGAAGCACCTGGCTCCTGGCTTCAGATTGGCACAGCACTGGCCCTAGTGGCCATCTGGGGAGTGAACCAACAGAAGGAAGACCTTTCTCTCTGTCTCTCTCTCTCTCACTATGTATAACTCTACCTGTCAAGTAAATTAAAAAATAATAATAATAATAAAATAAAATTCGATTATACCGAAATACTTTTTTGAACTGTAATTATTTTCACTGAAAATATATCTTTGCTATTTCCCCATGCCAGCATTTCTTCTCCTATAACAACATATTTGACCACACTCTAGAAATAATTTAAAATTACAAAAAAGTACAAAGAACAAAGTAATAGACACCTATAACTCTACCAGGCACAATTAGCAGTGGTTAATATTTGGTTATATTTTCTCTTGGCCATTTTTTTAAAGAAAAAGCATTAAATATATAGCCAGATTCTGCTAACAGTGAGTCCTTATTGTTTCACAATTATAAAAAGCATTATGAAGATTATCATTATTGAAATTTGAACTCTGTGTACATCCACCACCCCTCAGAAAAACACCTTAGAAAGTGTGGAACTGCTGGGTGAATGGATCAATTAATATTCCTGCCTGCAGTAAATGATAATACCCCTGTTCCTGGATCCTTGCAAGATTGGATTATTCTAGTTCCCATTAAAAATATAATTTCTGGGACCAGCATTGTGGCGTAGCAGGTAAAGCCTCTGCCTGCAACACTGGCATCCTGTAGGGGCGATGGTTCACATCCTGGTTGTTCCACTTCCAATCTAGCTCCCTGATATTGTGCCTGGGAAAAGCAGAAGACACCATAAGTGTTGGTGTCCCTGCCACCCACGCGGGAGACCTGGATGAAGCTCCTGGCTCCTGGTTTCAGCCTGGCCCAGCCCTGGCCATTGTGTCCATCTGGGGAGTGGACCAGCAGATGCAAGGTCTCTCTCTGTCTCTCCCTCTTTTGCTAAATAAATCTTTAAAAAATTTCTTTGGAGATAGGTGACATTTATTGTTATTAATTTGCATTTATTTTATCACTAAGAATGTGAAATACACATTTAATGTGTGCTGGGAAATTTGCAGTTTTTCAATGCAATTGTATTTTTGTGTTGTGTATCCTTCTCTGATGGAACATGCATCTTCCTGAGTTGAAGGAGCTGCTTCTACATGAAGGCTATCATTATTTTTTTTTAAAGATTTATTTATTTATTTTAAAGTCAGAGTTACACAGAGAGAGGAGAGGCAGAGAGAGAGAGAAGTCTTCCATCTGCTGGTTAATTCCCCAGATGGCCACAATGGCTGGAGCTGTGCTGATCCGAAGCCAGGAGCCTGGAGCTTCTTCCGGGTCACCCACGCAGGTGCAGGGGCCCAAGGACTCAAACCAGTGCTCACATGGGGTGCTGACACTGCAGGTGGTGGCCTCACCCGCTATGCCACCAAGGCTATAATTATAGCACCAAGGCTATAATTATTTATAGCAGAATATTTATTTGATATAAATATTTGTATTTAGAATAATTTATAGCAATTTTATAAAAATTATAATTGTTTATAACAAAAAATAATTGTTTTGCTCTCTACCAATTTTAAATATGATGAGTTTTCCTTTGTAATCAAATTATATAACCTTTTCATTTTTGTCTTTAATGTTAGACAGGAAAATCTTTCCCCCAAACTCTACAACTAATCATGTGAAAATGTTGCCAAGTGATTTTATGGTTTTATTTTTAATAAAACTTTTAAAATAACTTGTAATTAACTTTGGTATATGGTGTGAGGTAGGGATCTTAATTAATTTTCCCCCCTAAATTATCATCTTTTTTAAACATTCCTTATGGAAAAATTCCTTGCATTAAAAATGCTAATTTGGGGCCGGGGCTTACTTGGTTAATCCTCCACCTGCGGCTCCAGCATCCCATATGGGCACTGGGTTCTAGTCCCAATTGCTCCTCTTCCAGTCTGTCGCTCCCCGTCTTCGTGGGGGAACGACACAAGACCCTGCGCTGCTCTTTCGTCTGCTCGGCCCTCCCCGGGTTTGCTGCTGGTTCTTCCCGGGTTGGCTACTATCCCTTCCACCTCCGTGGAAGGGCAGTTCCCCCTGGCCACATTCCCCACTTCCGCAGGGGAGCGGCACACCACCGGCCGGCTTTCTCGGGGGCTGCACGGGTTCCCCTAGATGTTCCCCATAGATGTTCCTGGTGCATGCCGTCTCTCTCCTCCTTTATAGTCCTCCTCCGCCAATCCTAACTCGGCTGCCCACACGCCGAGTACGCTGCTCTCCAATCAGGAGCAAGTCCTACAGTTTATTGGTTGAACTGGAGGCAGCTGGGTAGAAGCTGTTTTCTCCTCTCCCAGCGCCATATTGTAGGAGAGCAGATGCATAGAATAAGTCTTAATTCGAGTAACTTAGTCTAGTCCGGATTGCTCCCCACACAGTCCAGCTCTCAGCTGTGGCCTGGGAAGACAGTGGAGGATGGCCCAAGTGCTTGGGCCTTGCACCTGCGTGGGAGACCAGGAGGAAGTGCCTGGCTCTTGGCGCTGGATCTGCGCAGCTCTGGTCATGGCAGCCATTTGGGGAGTGAACCAACGAAAGAAAGACCTTTCTCTCTGTCTCTCTCTCCCTCACTGTCTATCTGTCAAATAAAAAAATGCTAATTTTAGTCTATACTACATTGCTATTGCCTTTTATATATTTATATACATTTATGAAAAATTTATTCCATGAATTTGTGTGCTTAAGTCTCATGACTGCAGCATTTTCATTATTGTGCCTTTACAATTTTGTATCTATTTTAATGAGTGTCTCTTCTTAAAAATTTTGGCTATTCTTGTCCTCTTCTTTCTCTAAGTTAGATTCTTTTTTTTTTTTTTAGATTTATTTATTTACTTATTTATTTTGACAGAGTTAGACAGTGAGAGAGAGAGACAGAGAGAAAGGTCTTCCTTCCGTTGGTTCCTCCCCCAAATGGCCACTATGCCCGTTGTGCTGTGCCGATCCGAAGCCAGGAGGCAGGTGCTTCTCCTGGTCTCCCATGCAGGTGCAGGGCCCAAGGACTTGGGCTATCCTCCACTGCCTTCCCAGGCCACAGCAGAGAGCTGGACTGGAAGAGGAACAACCAGGACAGATTCCGGTACCTGGGGTACTGGTGCCGCAGGCAGAGGATTAGCCTAGTGAGCCGCGGCGCCGGCCTAGATTTATTTTTTATTTATTTGAAAGAGTTACAGAGAGATAGAGACAGAGAGAGAGGTCTTCCACCCACTGGTTCACTCCCCAGATGGCCACAATGGCTGGAGCTGCACCAATCCAAAGCCAGGAGCCAGGAGCTTCTTCTGGGTCTCCCACATGGGTGCAGGGGCCCGAGGACTTGGACCATCTTCTACTGCTTTCCCAGGCCATAGCAGAGAGCTGGATCGAAAGAGGAGCTGCCTCAGTAATCACCCTAGGCTCTTGTCATGAGCTGCCAAGGCTATGGAAGCCCCCTGAGTTCCCTGACTCTGATCATTTTTAGACAAGGCCATGGTCAAAGTGGAAGTTCTCTCCTCCCTTCAGAGAAAGGTACCTCCTTCTTTGATGACCCATTCTTTCCACTGGGATCTCACTCGTGGAGATCTTTCATTTAGTTTTTTTTTTTTTTTTTTTTGCCAGAGTGTCTATGCTAAACTGATCTTCTGTATATAAAGAGAATTGAAAATGAATCTTGATGTGAATGGAAGGGGAGAGGGAGTGGATAAGGGGAGGGTTGCGGGTTGGAGGGACGTTATGGGGGGGAAGCCATTGTAATCCATATTCTGTACTTTGGAAATTTATATTCATTAAATAAAAGTTAAAAAAAAAAAAAAAAAGAAAGAGGAGCAGCTGGGACTCGAACCAACGCCCATATGGGATGCCGGTGCTTTCGGCCAGGGCTTTAACCCGCTGCGCCACAGCGCAGGCCCCTCTAAGTTAGATTCTTAATCAGTGAGAAAGCATGAGAACATGCTTTTTTTTCATTATCCTGACCAGGGTTATCATCCCAGGAAACCTTATCAGTGGCCCTGGTGTGGGGGCTGCACATCTCTCAAGAATAAATAAGTAAAGAACACTTACTTATATACATACTATTTGCATTAAATAAAGAACTCCCTAGTTGATTGATGGGGAAAGCCCCAGATTAAGAATCCTTGTGTCTCCAGCCACAAAGGAGTTTTGTAATTCCATGTGCAAGTTGTTAATTCTCGTGAGCCACCTGGGGAATTCTTATGTAATTAGTCCAGGGATTTGGCTCCGGCTTTGGGAGTGCTTCGAAAGCTCCCCCAGGTGACTCTAATATGTCAGTGGGCTTGGTCATCACTGGTTTAGCAATTCCTTCCTGGTCCTGACCACACCAGCTCACATGGAATTCCACCTGTGAGCGAGGAGGGATTTCAGTCCTGGATGTATGTCACAATCTTCCATGGAACTTGGAAAATACATTGGGCTGCATGAAATACTGGTCATCATTACTACAGAAAAGCAAATATAATTCCATGAGTGATTCCGATGTACAGCCAGGGCTAAATGCCTCTCTTAGGTTGTTGTCTTTTAAAAAAGATTTATCTATCCATTTATGTATCTATCAACCATCTATCTATTTGTTTGAAAGGCAGAATGGCAAAGCTAGGGAGAGACAGGGAGAGATGTCTTCCATCTGTTGGTTCACTCCCCAGATGACCACAACAGTCAGTACAGGGACAGGCTGAAGCCAGGAGCCAGGAACTCCATCCGGATCTCCCACAGCAGTGGCAGGGACCCAACTGCTCAGATCATTCTCTGCTGCCTTCACAGGTGTGTTAGCAGGAAACTGGATTGGAAGAGGAACACCTGGGATTTCAATAGCCTTCTGATACGGGATGCTGACACCAGCTTAATAACCGTGGAGCCACACCACTGTCCCTTTTGTTACTTTTTAAGAGACCCACCTTACTTCCCAGGTGATGGCCCACCTGCCTAAACATCTGTATATAGGCTTGGTTTTTATACACCTGAGAGAATGATCATGTCTTAATTGGGATGCCAAATTTGAGCACGCATCACAGCCACCTCCTGCCCCCTGGAGAGCTTGCTGGGCCCTCTCCCTAGCATTTATGAGCCAACTGATGCAGACCTGAGAGTACGACAGGTTCTCAGGTGATGCTGGTACTGTTGGTCCATGGACCACACTTTGAAAACCCCTGAGCTCTAGCACTGATCCTTGAGGGAGGGGCTGCTCTGTTGCGATGAGTTGCAGCACACTGTACTCTCCAAGCAGTGAGCCGCAGACCCCAGAGATGCGACGGCAGGGGACCTACGAGGCCATCTGTCATTGCTGGGGGTCACTGCTAAAGCATCGCCTCACGCCCTTGAGGGCTGGGATCTTCAGAATGACTTTCCTGAGCAAGCTCTTACATACCCCCCACTTCCAACTGTGTCCTTGTAAGTGTAGGTGTGGCATTTCTGGCACATGACAGCACTGGAGGTGTTGTTGCATTCAGATGATGTCACCCTGTTTACTGGGTGGGGGGCAAAGTGTCCCCTGGTGTGGATGACCTTGTGATGATTGCCTGGGGAAGGGCACGTCTCTCAGAACCGAGTGGGGGCACCAGACAGAAGAAAATCCTCTCAACTTATGCAGGAGCATTATCTGTGGATCTGTTACCTCTGGTGGAGCCGGCCGCGCTAAGAATGCAACTCTGATGATTTCACTCCCTTGCTTAAATCCTTTGATGGCTCCCCCTGGCTTTTATGACATCTACATCTTTTTTTTTTTTTTTTTTTTTTTTTTTTTGGACAGGCAGAGTTAGACAGTGATAGAGACAGAGAGAAAGGTCTTCCTTCCGTTGGTTCACCCCCCAAATGGCCAGGAGCCAGGTGCTTCCTTCTGGTCTCCCAAGTGGGTACAGGGGCCCAAGCACTTGGGCCATCCTCCACTGCCTTCCTGGGCCACAGCAGAGAGCTGGACTGGAAGAGGGGCAAACGGGACAGGATCCGGCAGCCCAACCGGGACTAGAACCCCGAGGTACCAGCGCAACAAGTGGAGGATTAGCCTAGTGAGCCATGGCACCGACCTCCCCCTGGCTTTTAGAATTAAAATCCAAAATTCTTCTCAGGGTGTTGCAGGCCGGGTTCCTGGAGTTTGGCATGAAGCGTGCTGTGTGAGGGAAGATAGAAATATGAGTGGGCGGAAAGAGGCCGTGACTGGGCCCGACAGCAGCCTCAGCCCACCCCAAGGAGGAGCTTCCTGGAGATGGACTGGTCCATCACCGTTGTCCTGGTGGCCACGCCTTCACACCCCCACTAGATCTGAACTGCCTGACGAAGGCTGGAACATTGGTGAGGGAGTGTCTGCAGCTGAGGCAATCCCTAAGGCCTGGCTGTGGCCACCACAGCACCTGCAGCCGCTTCACCACACATGACCACAGCTTTCTTTACAGTCTGGCTACTACCTACCTCTTGAGTCTTATTATTATTTATTATTATTATTTTTGTCCGTATTATTTTTTTGTCCTTCTCTCTCCTTGTGAGCTACTCTTCAGTCACACTGTTAATTTTTCTTTCGATCTTTCCAGTCCACCATGTGACATTCTGCACCAGGACCTTTGCATATGCTGCCACCGCTCTCTGGAATGTTCTCAGTATTTCTGAACTCCCCACCCCCAATCCAGAGAAACTCCATCTCATTCTCCAGGTCCCTGCTCAAGCGTTGCTTTCTCTGGGAAGTTTTCCTGAGCCTCCACCTGGGTATACTGTGACAGCTTAGGAAGCCACCTGACCTGGAGTCAGGAAGTGAGGGGCTCCTGTGAGGCCACCTTTCTTGGGGTTCCGTGTGGAAAGAGATGGCCTGCAGACTGTGGTAAGTTGGCCAGAAGGGATAGAGGCAGAGTCCTTGTATGTAGTTGGCTGATCGCCCTTAGCATTTAGCCCAGACTTTTGGAAAATGCTGCCCTATTCCCTTTATGCTAACATTGAGGTTGGAGCTTAAAGGGAGAAGCAGCAAGAGCCGGAAACGGGATGAGGAGTTTCCAACAGAAAGTCCCTGTTAGAGGATACATTCCAGGGCCCGTGAGCAGACGTCCCTCGTACCTGGAGAGACTCAGAGCTTCACGCTGCTGACCAACCACAGCAGCCATGCTGCCCTCTCCCGAGCCTGTCCCCAGCCTCACTCTGCCGCGCATTCTCTTGCCCCGCTAAGGAGCCCTCCTGTCCACCCCAGGAGGTGGGAACTTGCTTTTCTGTCTGTTGAAGAGAAGGGCAGAGGTCATTTGCCCAGGATCACAGGTGTGATTAGTGGCAGAGCTGGGCTCAGCAGTGGCCTTGTCGGGGGCACAGAACTCCAGGCCAACGCAGCGTGCACCTGGCCTCCTGGGCGCTCACACCTCCCACCCCAACCTTCCCAAGGGCTGGCACAGGATCCCTGGTCCTTAGCCGCTCTCAGAGACCCGGCCTCGCTGCTCGTTCTGTGTCCCCTTCCCCCTGCCTGCTCGCCGCTCCTGCCAGCCCTGGCTGCTTAAGTCCCAGCATGCCTCAGGCTGGAGCCAGCCTGAGTTATGACATAACTCGCCTGAAAATTCCCCTGTAAAGGGAAAGAGGCCAATCCGATGTGAGTTATTCTTATTGTAAGCTCCCCCAAGCCGGGGACCTTGGATGATTTATCTTGGTATAACCCACAGCACTGGGAACAGAGCCTGGCACACAATAAATGTTTATGGAATTGACTGGCATTTTCAGAGAGACAGGGGACCAGCCACACACACACACACACACACACAGTGTGCTCCCTGGGTGTGAGTCCTGTGTTGTGTGATTTCTCTTCCAGTCACATGCTATGCGTGTCACCCCATCACTCACGTTAATTACACAACGGTGGGTTCTTTGGGGCCTTTGGCTATTTGGAGAGCAAATTAGGAAATTTAAAAACAGCCATCCTTCTTCCCCAAGAAACTCCTCCGCGCCATCGCCCTGGGATGGGGCACTGGGATCCAGAGCTGGGGACAGGGGACCGACTCGCTGCCATCTCTTGTTCTGTTTGAATCTTGCTTGTGAACACACGCAGGTGTTGTCTTTCCAAAAAAAAAAAAAAAAAAAAACTGAAGAGAAACATTTAGGAAGGAAAGGGAAATGGCTGTTCTGTTTCCCAAACAACTGCTGGCTTAGATGGAAGCTTTCATAACTGGGTTAGGGACTGAAGTCCAGGTCTGCTCTGGACAGGTTCACAGGCCCCTGGGGACACGTCACCGCCACCTCAAGGGGGAGTCGGCCAGCACAGGCTGACAGCTTCTGGACCATTCTCGAGGGTGAGCCCTGAGCCAGGATGCTTCTCCCAGGAGCCGCTGTGTGCTGACCCCAAGCACTCATTTAGTTATTCTGTTTGCTGGGTCAGTAACAGCTCTGCAAGGATTAGGCGAGGTAAGCTCTAAAATCTACTCAGTCAGATGAAAATCTGTCCCTTCATTCCCAGGCGCAAGTGGCAGTGATTAAAGCAGAGGAGCTGGGCTCAGGGGGCAGGGCGCTGGCTGCAGCCTCTGAGTTCGAAGTTGTGTTGCGACCTTTCCTGTGATTTTAGGAGCCTGGGCATCTGGTCCCCAGACGCTGTGACAGCTGTTGGAGTCTCTAAGTCAAACCCAGAGAGGATTAGGGTCTCCAAGGTGGACAGGGTACTTAGAACCAGCTAATGGGAGCGCTACGGCTTTCTTTTGAGTCCAGGATATTCCTGGAGGGATTAATTTTTATCAAATGACTTCTTAATGAGAGTGTTCTTGCCGCCAAATGTGGAAACTTTAAAGCTCCCGAAATGTAAAACCAATCAGCAGGCTGGTCGGCTTTGAATGTGAGGAGTCTGTACAATCAGATGCTTGGAAGAGGGGGAGGATGAGTCAGGAAGAGCTGGGGGCTAGCAGAGTGGAAAATGCTAGCCGGAGATGTAGCCAGTGGCCTTGCTCTCTGTTCCCGTGGAAGGCAAACCAACGCCCAATTGGGGTCTGCAGTTGGGACTTTGCGAGGCTGGGTCTGTAATCAAGAAATGATTATATTTGGGGAAATTTCATGTGAAAATGTGGCTTATGGGCTTCTTCATAAACTGGGGAATTCTGGTGGGAACCAGACCTGCATTCCTGCCTGGACACCAATCTCCTTGAGCTGCCCGGCAGCCGCCCCTTTGCACTGGGCCGTGTGTGCTTGCAGGTGCCACAGTCCTCAGCTTTCCCGTAACAGGGGAGCTGTACCTGGAAAGTCACCTGCCCCACCCTGAGTTTCCCACCTCAGATAAACCTCACTCATGCTTAGAAGAATGTCTAATGCACGCCTGGGTCATCTGATAGACAGGCGAGACCAAGACTACTCCACTGGACTCAGTTTAGGGAACTCCTCTATGCCAGTCCATCTCTCTCCCCTGATCTGGCTCCTCCCAGGAGGACTCTGCTTTGGGGAACCACTTCTCTTAGTGTGCCCTGTGGTGGACAGGCTCTAACACTGTCCCCAGTCAGCTCTGCCTCCTGGTACTCATGATATGGGGGAGCTAGGCTGGGAGTTAGCTAGAAATAGGCAAACTGGAATTTTTGCCAACCCTGCATTGTAACTTTATCTCCTCACCTGTCAGTTTGATATGCCCACCTTCCTAGGATGCACTTGTGTCTTACCCCGGATGAGGAGGGAGGAGATGCCATGAAGCTCAACTCCACGTGGAGGAGCTATGTAAACCCCCAAAGATGTCATGAGCACTGGGGTCTGCCTGCACCCTACCCCATTTGTTTATTCAATGGAAGTACCACAGCATAGGAGGAGCCCTTTTACGCACTTGAACATGCTTGAGGATCCTTCTAGGGCCTCCTTCCCCAAGCCTCTCTCCTCAAAGGCAACTTTTTGGCCCACTCATGACAGGTGTCTCTCTGTGTGAGTGGCCCACGCTCAACATGAATGTAGGCTCATTATCTCTCTTGCTTGAATGAATCCTGCTCTCATTTGTGTACTGTATAGAGGTCTCTGATTTGAATCCTTTTTTTCCTAGATTGTATTTATTTATTTCAAAGTTGGAGTTGAGAGAGAGAGAGAGAAACTCGCTCTTCCATCCACTAGTTCACTCCCTCAGATGGCCACAATGACCAGAGCTGGGCCAGGCCAGAGCCAGGAGCTTCATCCAGGTCTCCCAGGTGTGTGGCAGGGGTCCAAGCACTTGAGCCATCTTCTGCTACTTTTCCCAGGCCATTAGCAGAGAGCTGGATCAGAGTAGGGCAGCTGGGACTTCACACCTTTGTATAATTGCCCTGCTTGAGGCTAGGCAGGATCTGTGATCGAATTCTAGCCCGTGTAACCTCCAGGATGTCATCCTCAGGGTTTTCTTGCACGTGAATGTGGTGTCTGTCTTGCCGGCAGACACCTCCATTGCTGGCCTTGAGGAAGCAAGTGGCCATGCTGGGGATGCCCACGTTCAAGGATATGAGAGAAGCTGTGACCAGCAAACAGCCAGCAAGAAACACAGGTCCTCTATCCTACAGCCCACAATGACCTGAATCCTGCCAATAACACATGAGCTTGGAAGCTGATTCTTCCACCAGCCAAACCTTCGGATGAGATCCCAAACTTGGCATCTTTAGCAAGCACATTATTGATGCTAATAATTATACATTATTTATGTGATACAATGTGATGTTTTGATTCATGTATATGTACACTGTGTTATGATCAAATGGGGTAATTAGCATATCCATCACCCTAAATACTTATCATATGTTTGTTGTGAGAACATTCAGTAGTCTCTCTTGTAGCTATTTGAAATATACAGTGCATTAGGGTTGGCTATAGTCATCCTACTGTGCAAATACCAGAATTTACTCCTTCTGTATAATTGTAATATTGCACCCACCGGCCAATCTCTTTCGATCTCCCCATCCCCCCACTCCTCTCCAGCCTCTGGTACTTACCATTCTACTCTCTGCTTGTATGAGATCAACGTTTGTAGATTTCACATGAATGAGACCATGTGAATGTGTCCTTCTGCCTGGCTGACACCTTGCCTGCTGCCTTCTAAGACCCGGAAGCTCAAATTCCAGCTAAGCTCTTGACCCAAGGAAAACATGAGATAGTAAATATGAGTTGTTTTAAGTGACTGAGTTGGTGGTACTATCATCACATAGCAATAGCTAACTCACACACACTCCCATTGGGTGTGGAGTTTCAATAACCATGTTCCTTCTCTGTTTGAGTCTGTCTCCATAGTAATTTTGTTCATTTTTTAGAATTGCTATTTGCTGCAATTTGAATCCTTCCAAATCTTGATCACTCGTCAGCATACACTCTTTGGGGGGAATTGGGTGGAAAGTAAGGCCACACTCCAGCTTGCACCTCTTTTGTGTCACTTGCCAAATGTCTCCCACGACAAAATGTGCCTGACCTCCTTGATGGTACGGACTCTGCCTTTCTCGTCTTGGTGTCAGTGGCGCTGAATATTGAGGAACACGTTCAGTGAATAGTTGTTCAGTGAATGAACTTAAGGAATGGCTGGATTATGCATCACAGGCACTTTTGTCACTCTAGCTCCATTCTCAGTGACTGAATTACCTTCTGTTGCTTGAAGGTGGCACAGTTTCAATAACAGGGACAACAACAAATTTCCTTTTGGCATTTATCCTGTTTCTTGATGGCTAATATAGCCAATGTTTCAATTCACCATCCTAATAGCCGATTGTTTGTATGTATCTGTGATTATTAGTGGGCCAAAACGTCTGAGCAAGATTGTAATTTTCATTATTTACTGGGACCATATTTATCCTCCTAAAAATGTAGTATATGGAAATGCTAACTTTCCTACACACTTGTGTTTTTCTTGTTATTATTTACCTATTTAATAGCTGGTAATGTTATATTATTGCTTTAATTTGCATTTAATTGATTATAAATAAGGTAGACTATTTTTATTAGCTATTCACATTTCTGTGATATATTTATGTTTCATATCTATTGATCATTTTTGGTTGAGAGGGTTCATCATTAGCTAATTGATTTGTAAGGACTCTTTATATATTAACTCTTTTAAGATTTATTTTTTATTTATTTGAAGGAGTTACATAGAGAGAGGAGAGGCAGAGAGAGAGGGAGGGAGAGAGAGAGAGAGAGAGAGATCTTCCATCTGTTGGTTCACTCCCCAGATGGGTGCAAAGGCCAGAGCTGCGCTGATCCAAAGCCAGGAGCCAGGAGCTTCCTCCGGGTCTCCCATGTAGGTGCAGGGGCCTATGCACTTGGGTCATCTTCCACTGCTTTCCCAGGCCATAGCAGAGAGCTGGATGGGAAGTGGAGCAGCCAGGACTAGAACTGGCGCCCATATGGAATGCCAACGCTTCAGGCCAGGGCTTGAACCTGCTGCGCCACATCGCCGGCCCCTATATATTAACTCTTAATATATAATATTATTTCTATTATGTATTATAATATATAAAATTTTTCTTTTAAAAATATGTTTTGGAGCACATTAATAAATTTTCCTTTGGTGAAATTTGCTATTCTTCTATGTTATAATTTCTGCCTCTGTTATCACATTCAGAAAGTCTTTCCCCACCTTCAACATTATATATTCATTCTTTTTTTCCTAGAGAAAGGTTGATCTTCAGAAGGTTTTTTTTAAATTTTTTTATGCATTTGAAAGGCAGAGATACAGAGAGAGAAGAGGCAGAGAGAGAGAGATAGCTATCTTCCATCTGCTGGTTCACTCCCCAAATGGCCACAGTGGCCAGGGCTGGGCCAGGCTAAAGCCAGGAGCCAGGAACTTCTTCCAGGTCCTCCCACATGGGGGTAGGGACCAATACTTGGGCCATCTTCTACTGCTTTCCCAGACACGTTAGCAGGGAGCTGGATTGGAAGCAGAGCAGCTGGGACTTGAGCTGGTGCCCATGTGGGATGCTGGCACTGCAGATGGAGGCTTAACCTTCTATGCCACAGTGCCAGCCCCAGAATACTTTCCATTAGAGTTGGAAGCTGATACACAGAATTTCTCTCTACTAGTAATGTGTTAGTCCAGCATAACGGAAATCTAGAATCAGACGTGTGCTCCTGCAGACTCACACTGATAGGTTCTTAGTAGAAACAATCTAGGTGAGATTTGAGAGACACTACATGCCATTGCCTATCTAACTTCTTGCTCCCATACTCTTCCTCTTCCAGTGCTAGAAGCCACTTCATTCTTGAGCTAAGCTTTAGGAATAGAAAGCTCCCTTGAAAGACAGACTCACCCACAGGTATTGGGAGGCAGAACACACCATCTAATCCCAGATGGTAGACTGGAACGTCATCAGTGTTGAGAGTGCCATAGTAAATAAGAGCATCTTTACAGATGGTCAGGAATACAAAATGGGTTCAGGCATTGATTATCAACTCAGCGCAAGGCATTGTGCTAGAATCTTAATAGTCACTGTATAATGCCTCCTCTTGATACCTATGTAGATATCACCACCCACATTTTGAAAAACAGAGAACTAAAACCTAGGATTTTTTTTTAAAGATTTATTTATGTGAAAGGCAGAGTTACAGAGAGGCAGAGGCAGAGAGAGAGAGAAAGAGAGAGAGAGAGAGAGAGAGAGAGAGAGAGAGAGAGAGAGAGATCGGTCTTCTATCTTTTGGTTCACCCCTCAGATGGCTGCAACAACTAGAGCTGCGCCAATCTGAAGCCAGAAGCCAGGAGCTTCTTCCAGGTCTTCCACGTGGGTGCAAGGGCCCAAGCACTTGGGCCATCTTCCACTGCTTTCCCAGGCCATAGCAGAGAGCTGGATCAAAAGTGGAGCAGTGAAGACTCGAACCGGTACCCTTAAGGGATGCCGGCACTGCAGGCAGCAGCTTTACCCGTGACACCACAACACCAGCTTTAAAACCTAGGATCTTGAATCATCTTGAATCAGGTTTGCCTGACTTGAAAGTCTGCCTTTTTTTTTTTTTTTTTGACAGGCAGAGTGGACAGCGTGAGAGAGAGAGACAGAGAGAAAGGTCTTCCTTTTTCCATTGGTTCACTCCGCAAGTGGCCACTGCGGCCGGCACGCGGTGGCCGGCGCACTGCACTGATCTGAAGCCAGGAGCCAGGTGCTTCTCCTGGTCTCCCATGGGGTGCAGGGCCCAAGCACTTGGGCCATCCTCCACTGCACTCCCAGGCCACAGCAGATAGCTGGCCTGGAAGAGGGGCAACCGGGACAGAATCCGGCACCCCAACCGGGACTAGAACCTGGTGTGCCAGCACCACAGGTGGAGAATTAGCCTGTTGGGCCGCTGCGCCGGCCGGAAAGTCTGCTCTTTTCTCCCCAGGAATGCAGGTGAGGATCAGGGATGCAGGCAGCACTGGGAGCAGAATGGCCAAGCTGTGGGTCTTGGTTTCTCATGTGAGCTATGTGAGCATCGACTGGGTAGGTAGGTAGATTTATAAAGAAGGAATTTATGTAAGTCTCACAAACTCAGCCCAGGGCAAAGATGTTCAGTCACCTGTCCCGGCCGGAAAATGCCTGTTGAGATACTTACTAGAGCTTTCTAACACCTTGCATTTTCTTGCTTAGGGATAGATCAGCCTTATGAACCTGCACTCCTTATACCAAGTTCGCCTTCACCGCCATCCTTTGTTATATGCAAGTTTTATGTAATTTGTATCATCCCTTGAGGCTAACCCACAGGTGGACCTGACGTTCTCCTTCAAGTTCAATAATGGAAGTATTCTGGTGTATCTGCCACTTTTCCAGTGCTTGTGAGTAGGCATTTCACATCCCAAGTTAGTAAAGGAACAAGATACGTTCACAAGCTGGTGTAACCATGAGCAAAATTATATTTCATTAATTTATTCCACCAGGATTTATTGAGTACTTACTGTGTGCCAAGCACTATTATAGATGCTTGGCATACATCAAGTGAGTAGATATTTGCCACCTATCAAAATGAACCAAACTGAGAAAGAACCCACCGACAAGGAGCTTACATTGTAGCACCACAGGGAGAAACACAAAATGTGTAAGAAAAGCAGACAGCCCAGCACAAGGTGACAGTGCTAGTAAATAAAGAGCAGAGCGTGGTAACCGCCAGCAGTGGACAGCGGCCGTGGGAGGAGTCGCGGTATTAGGGCGGATAAGGTAGGTTGAGAATGGTTTGGAGGAGATCCTTGATGGAGGTGTGGGAGTTTAAAAAGCCAACATTGGGGGTGGGGGGTGGCGGCAAACAAAGGCCATGAGATTGGACGGAGCTTTAGATGTCTGGGGAGCAGCAAGGAGGCAGGGTGCCTGCAGGAAAGGGAAGGCGAGGCGTATAGGACGCAGACGCTGGGGCAGGAGCTGGTAGGAGCTGGTAGGAGCTGGAAAGCCATTGCGAGACGCTCGCTGGCTTCTGCTTGAATGAACTGGAGACTCACTGCAGGGCTTCCCGCCGGGGAGTGACACGGTCAGAGATAGGTTTTAGAAAGATCTGGTGGCTGCTGAGTCGAGATCCTAGTCAAGCGAGAATGGTGGCAGTGAGGTCAGTAAGGAATCCAGCGGAGAAGTCCTGAGATGATGATGGCTCAGGCCAGGGTGAGAGGAATGGGGCTGGTGACAAGCAGCTGGAGTCTGGGTACATTTCAAGGAAGAACCACTGGTTTTTCCTGATGTGTTAGATGTGGGGTAGCAAAGAATGAGAATGGTCAGAGTTGGCAGGGACAAGCCAAAGGAGGCGGCTGCCTTTAATGAAGACAAGGACAGCTATAGAAGGAGAATTTTCTTTTTAAAGATTTATTTTATTTATTTGTTTGAAAGGCAGAGTTAGAGAAAGGCAGAGGCAGAGAAGAGAGACAAGTCTCCCATCTGCTGGTTCACTCCCCAAATGGCCACAATGGCCAGAGCTGGGCTTCCCTGAAGCCAGGAGCCAGGAGCTTCCTCTGGGTCTCCCACGTGGGTGCAGGGGCCCAAGGACTTAAGCCATTTTCCACTGCTTTCCCAGGCCACAGCAGAGAGAGAGACAGGAAGTAGAGCAGCCAGGACTTGAACCAGTGCCCCTATGGGATGCCGGCACTGCAGGCGGCAGCTTCACTGCTATACCACAGCATCAGCCCCAGGAGCATGTTTTGAGGGGCTCAGTTTCAGATACCGGATGGCTTATGTCTTAAGCCTCTCATACTATCCCTCTATTATTCATAGGCTGCGGCTTGAGCCGATGGTGGTTGAAACGACTCAAAAGGGAACTGGAGAAATGCACACAGGGAGAAAACAGCACCCTCATCTAACCTCGTGGACGTCCTTTGTGGGCTGTGAAGCATCCTCCTGTTGTGCGGGAACTTTTTGGCTTGCCTGCATCTGGTCGTCCTCCTAGGGCCACAAAAGCAGGGTGCAACCCAGTCCCCATGATGGCGGGCAGGGCTATGTGGTTAGTTCTGAACGATGGCCTGGAGGTGACACATGTCACATGCCAAAACATTTACTTCTCATGATGACACTGGTGCTCTGTGGTGACCACGGAGGCCATATGTTCCAGATGGTTCCACAACAAGCTGCCAAGGCCTCCATCATCCTGGATCCCTGAGTGACTCCATGGAGCAGAATCCCCACTGACCTTGCTGGAGGGACCTTCCTTCCTTGAGGAAGAGACGTACCTTGGCAGGCAAAGTCACTGAGATGGCAGGGTTAACACGTTATCACAGCAAAACTCTCACTATCTTGGCTAAAACAGCTCTTCGAGACGGAAGAAAATTACAGCATATTCGATTTCCTCTTTCATCTCTTATCCTTTTAAGAAATATAAAAGCTGTTAAGAATCTTCTGATGCTCCTGATAATACATCCGTGCATCAGAACTCCCACCTCTCCGGTGGGACTCGGCTCTGCCTGAGGACTTCCCCACCCCCACCCCAAGCAGAGTGTGTTCCCATGACAGTCTCATCATACCTCTGTTAGAGCACTTAGCACATTGTATTGAAGTGGTTTGTGTACGTCTGTCTCTCCCGCTAGACTGTAAGTGTCAGAAGCCTCTCTATTCCCTTTTTAAGAATAAGGGGAAAAAATACCAAACGAAGGACAAACGCAGATAAAAGGCAGCTGCACTGAGTCTCTTCTCCACTTTTATCTGGTGGTGTTGCAGTTGAAACTCTTTTGATTGCAGGTAACAAAAACCTTATCTTGCTGCTTTTTAAAAAAATATTTATTTATGTATTTGAAAGGCAGAGTTATAGAGAGGGACAGAGAGAAAGAGATCTTCCATCTGCTGGTTCACTCCCCAAATGTTGCAATGCCAAGGGCAGGGCCAGTGTTGAGCCAGGAGCCTGGAACTCCATCTGGGTCTCCCATGTGGGTGGCAGGTGCTCAAGTATTTGGACCATCTTCTGCTGCTTTCCCAGGTGCATTAGCAGGGAGCTGGATTGGAAGTGCAGCAGCCAGGACTTGAACTGGTGCTCATATGGGATGCTGGTGTTGCAGGCAGTGGCCCAACCTGCTGTGTCACATGCTGGCCCCATATCTTGCTGGTTTAAAGGTGGGGGATGTACTGGAAGAAGGCAAGGATATAGCAGTTGTTATGATGCAAGAGAAAGGTGAACAGGTGACACAAGGAACTGCAGGAGCCAGGACAGGACTTCCCCCCATGCTGTGTCACTGCCTGGCACAGCTTTCTACTTCCAGACTTTGGATCTAGCACTAGAAGTTTTCAGGAGAGTGAGTCTGACCGGCTCAGTTTGGGTCAAGTGTTTGCCTCTGACCCAATTCACTGGTGGCTCCAGGACACATGCAGTAGAAATTCAGAGACAGGAGTCTGAGTAGATGGGCAATTCTCCGAGAGTAGCAGCTGGCAAATCCTCTCTTGGCTGCTTGTGTCAGATAACATCTTGTGTAACCTTTGGGAAAAGCATCTATTTGCTTCACAGCTCTGTGGACTCTGTTGACTTAATGCTTCTGGTGGATTCCAATCAAGCACCCTTCCTGGAGCCTGCCTTAAATGTCCCAAATCACCCCAAATCTCTGCAGAAATTCCTGGACACACAGTCTCTTTGTGGATCCCAACATACCCCCCCAGTCATTTGCATAATCTCGTTTGCCTCTAGCTGGCAACTCTGCTGCCCCCAGTCATTTTCTCCTTTAATGGTTCTCAAGGCACAGGGCTGCACTGTGGCTTTATCAGTCTCATCTGAGGCTGGCTGCTCAGTCAAGCTTGACTGTGAGCTGGGAACTGACAATGAGTTTCGCCATATGAAGCCCAGAGAGAATGCTTATTGAACTAAACTGAAATGCGTTATTTAAAAAAAAAAAAAAAAAAAAACCTAGACGGTGTTTTCTTGTACCAGTTTTTCCTAGAATAGAAAGCCAGAAGCCAATTGGAGTCCTTTGGAGAAGAGCATGGGGCATCAAATTTGGAATCAGATCACTCCTGGTCCTGACCATTTATTCCCATTCATTCATTCAGCAAACATTTCTGGGTGCTTATTCTGCTAAGCCCTTACTGTTTTTTTTTTTTTTTTTTTGTCCTTTTAAAGTTTATTTATTTTAGAGTCACAGAGAGAGAGAGAGAGAGAGTCACACACACACACACATTGGGGGGTGGGGGGGATGAATCTTTCTTTTGCTGGTTCATTCCCAAAATGGCTGCAATAACTGGGGCTGGGCCAGGCTGAAGCCAGGTGCCTGGAAGTGCATCCCACATGGGTGGCAGGGACCCAAGCACTTGGGCCGTCTTTTGCTGCTTTCCTAGGCACATTAACAGGGAGCTAGATTGGAAGGGGAGCAGCTGGCATTTGAACAGGCACCCATATGGGATGCTGACGTTGCAAGCAGTGGCTTAACCTGCTGTGCCACAGTGCCAGCCCCCTGCCAAAGTCTTTCTTGGGTCAGGGATGTTACGATGAAAAAGATCTTGTCTTGTCAATAATTCAAGTGTAGTTGAGGCTAGGGTGAGACGCAGACATTTAAGTCTCAGGTGATACAACAGGCAATGCAGTCTGATTTTAAAAGTATAGGTTGTGGAGAGACCTCAGTTCGAGTCCGACCTCCACCACTTCCTAGCTCGTACCTTGCACAAGCCTGACCTCTCTGAATCCCAGTTGCCTCGTGACAGAAGAAGGTGAAAGTAATATTAGCTTTGCAGTGTTGTTGTGGGTCTTACATATAATCTGTAAAGCATGTGGCCTATAATAGGTTTTATTTGTATCATGATAAAATTCAAGACATTTATGTGATTATGATCTTTGCATAATTTCTAGGACCTACAACAGTGCCTGGCACATAGTAAGTCCTTAAGAAGTATTTTTTGAGGACTGGTGTTGTAGTGTAGCAGGCAAAGCTGCTGCCTCCAATGCCAGCATCCCAAATGGGCGCTGGTTCGAGTCCCAGCTGCTCCACTTCCAATCCAGCTCCCTGCTAATGATCTGGGAAAAGCAGAAGATGGCCCCCATGCTTGGGCCCCTGCTCAAGACTCGGAAGAAGCTCCTGGCTCCTAGCTTCAGCCTGGCCCAGCCCCAGCCATTGAGGCCATCTAGGAATGAACCAGCAGACAAAAGATTTCTCTCTCTCTGTTTCTCCCCCTCTCTTTCTATAACTCTGACTTTCAAATAAATAAGTAAATTTTTTTTTAAAAAAGAAATGTTTTTTGGATGGATGAGTAAATGATCACTTCTTGGGTGCTTACAGCATGGTAGGCATTCATGTGTGTCTGTAAAATGACTTCATTTAGAGAAAGGTGGGGTAATAGGGAAGATGCTCATTGTTGGTGTCATACATGCTTGTGTTTCAAATCTTGGTATGCCTTAGGCTCTGTCTCAGATCCGGGTCCTAGAAGCAGAACCCTAGTTCTTGTGCAAGTGGTCAGACTACTCTCAGGGGAAACCTGAATGGCCGAGGGAAGAGGGAAGAAGCAGAGTGAGAAGCAAACAAATGTGTGGTGGCTTCTGCTGTTTCCACCTGGCCTCAGCCCAATCCCACAGGGAACTCTGGAGTCAGAAGCACACCACAGCACTCTGGAAGGAAGTAGGCAGCATCGCTATCCCCCATATCACTCATCCCCTGGCTTCCGGAGGCCCTGGGCAGGGGAGTTGTCATCGTCCAGCATCCCTAGGCAGGGGGACTCCCCTGGAGAGAACCTAGGTGTGCACCCACAGCTGTCAATACCAGAAGCGTGACGCTGCAAGGAGACCCGGGTGGAAATCAGGGGCATGCACGGATGAGCAGGTCTGATCTGAAGATCCAAAATGCTTCACAGTCCAGAAGCTTGTGAGGGCTGGAATAATGCCGCAAGTGGAAAATTCCACACCTGTGGTCAAAACACAGGCACAGGGACGGGCATTTGGCCCAGTGGTTGAGACTCCTGTTAGGAGGCCAGAGGCCCACGGCAGGGTACCCGGGCTCCATATCTGGCTCTGGCTCCAGCTTCCTGCTAATGCGGATCCTGAGAGGGATGGACCAAATTAACTTGAGTTCCTGACACTCTTGTGGGAGAACTGGATTAAGTTTCCAGCTCCTGGATTTGGCTTGGCCTGTCACTGGCTGTTACACGCATTTGAAGGATGAACCAGCAGCTGGGAGGGTTTTATTCCTTTCTCTCTCTCAAATAAATAAATAAATAGAATACAAATTTTAAATGCAGGCACACTAACCATATTGCTTAAAATTACCTTCAGGCTGTGAGTACAAGATGTACATGACATATAAGTGAATTTTGTGTTAAGGCTTGGATCCCATCTGCAAGATATCTCATTAGGGATATGCAAATATTCCAAAATCTGAAAAAAAAATCTGAAATCCAAAACAATTCTGGTTCCAGGCATTTTGCATAAGGGATACTCCACTTATACTACAGGCTTGTAAGTGTTCTCATTAAAATAACACTACCCTGTAATTTACAACAATGCAAAGCAGCCCAGGGGTCCAGAGCTTAACTGAGTGAAAAGTGAATCCCAACTACTCAGATATTCATAAATGAATTACAGTTATCAAGCAATGAAATTACATGTGCTAGGACATGAAATACAGATGATCCTCGAACCCATCGTAAGTTGAAACTATCGTAAGTAGGAAGAGTCATTTAATACACCTGATTTGACAAACATCAGGGCTTAGCAACACAGCACACTCTAGGTCAAGTTGAAAAATTGTGAGTCCAACCATCGTAAGTCAGGGACCATCAAGAAATGCTTTGCGTGCCCTCTCTCATATACTGTTCATAACCTACAGGATATGTAACCTTATTTTCCTAAAATTAAAGCGAGGAGGCAAATCCTAGGAGGGGTAACATAATTAGCCCCAAATTTCACTAGCACTGGTCGTAGCATGGCCAGGGTTTGAAATCAGTGATCCCACACTCCACAATCGAAGAATCTTAACCACAACTCTAGGAAAACGTCCTGAGATACTACTGTTCATTTCTTTCTGCACAAATTTCTCTTTCCCGTCCCCAGTTTCCTGCCTTCTCTTCAAGCAGGCAGTAGTCCCTGAGAGTCTCTCCTAGGGGACAATTCTAGTAGCGTGGAAATCAGAAATGAGAGCTTCCCCCCTCAAAGCTTATGCCTTCAGGGAAAAAAAAGCCAAGAACACCAAATATATTGGCTTGAAGAAATGGGGAGATGACATTTCTGCCACTAGAACCAGGGTCTTTAGACTGGAAGAGGGAGGGAAGAATGAGCAGTGTGTGTCAAGACAGAGGGAGATAGAGAAAGAGACAGACAGAGACAAAGGGAGATGGAGGGAGGGAGGGAGAGACAGAGAGATGGATGGAGCTGGAGTGAGAGACAAAGAGAGAGAGAAAGGATGATAAAGAGAAGGAATGACAGAGAGATAGGGAGAGACCAGAAAACTGAAAGTGGGCAAGAGCAAGACAGCAAGCAAGTCTTTTGGATCCTGAACAGCAGTGACCTGACCCTCACACAGCAGCACCCTGGGAGATATCACAGAACCCCAGAGCAGAAAGACCGTGTGGTCCCTTACATGCAAGGGACCACCAGGAAGGCTCACAAAACAGCCTCACTCTCCACACGTTACAAAGAAGCACAGAAAGCAATTGGTGGAAAGAAGCCACACAACAGCTGCATTAGTGGCAACCTGTGTATGTGGATGACTGAGAGCCAACCTCCGTCTTTCTTTGGATGAAATAGAGATGGATGTGACGTGACCCTGGAAGAACCAGAGTGAACATTTTCTGTAGATCAGAGGGACAGAGGGCTTGCATCAAATAATCAAGTTGAGCCAGAATGGAAAGAGAGGAATACTTATTGCACATCTGAGTCTGAGGTTTGAAGTGTGGTCCTTGGGGATTGCAGTGAGAGTACCCTGGGTCACATTGTAAAAAGAGAACTTTTGCATCCTGAGGTCAGCATTGCTGGTCCTTGAAAGAGAAATTTTCCTTTCTCTTCTGGTTGCTCCACTCCCTTTCCCTACCAGCTGATGGAAGGAATCGGAACTTGAAGTCTAGGTAAACTGAAGCTAGGACCCTGATGGGGCTACAGTCTCAGTGAAGGAAGACTAGAAAAGTCGTACTCATCGGTTCAGGGAAGGAAACTGGGGGATTTGTCACTGATAAGAGCTCTGGGTTAGAGAATTACAAAACAGTTCCTCTATGAGGAACCCAAATGCCAAGTCTGGGCCACGTGGGGACCATGAACATCAAATCTACACTGCTGCTAAGTGCAAGGATAGCTGACATGATCAATTAACATACACTTGCTCTAGACTGGCCCCCTGTAAACACACTTACACAACCATCCCATAGTAACATTACTGTACCCCGAGGCTGCGTGGGACTCCCATGGTATAAATGATCCTCACCTACACAACCATTCCGTAATAACATTACTGTACCCCGAGGCTGTGTGGGACTCCCATGGTATAAATGATCCTTACCAGGATTTAGCTGTCATTCAAAAACTGCAAACCGTGGGAAGAAATGATCAACCATGAAGAAGAGTCAGCAGGTGCCACCGGGTCATGATTAGTCCCAGAAGCTCCAGGTAACAGAATAATCTGAAAGAGACTAGAAAATACATTGGTTTGAAAACTTTAAAGGGATAGAAGAAAAACCAGAGAGAATCTTGAAAGAACAAGATAATAGGGAAATAATAACAAACTCGAGAAAGGATAAAACAGAAAGCCTGCCAACAAAAAGACATATAGTCCCAGAAAAAAAAATCTCAACTGTGTTTTACAGCAGATTAAAAAGAACTAAAAAGAGAATTGCCGGAGACATGAGATCGAGCTGAGAATACGAGAATATTGCCCAGGATAAAGGTCACAAAGAAGACGTAGACCAAGGGAATACAAGATACAGGAAAAAGGATGTAGAGGAGTTTTGGAAGGAAAAAACAGAGAGAATGGGAAATGGGTAATGTTCAGTGAGAATTTCCAGGATTCTGGAAGCATACTACTAGGTTCTGAATGAGATAAATAAGAATAAATCCCCACCTGGATACATGACAGTGAAACTGAAAAAACAATCAAGACAAGGACACTCTTTTTTTTTTTTTTTAAAGATTTATTTATTTATTTGAAAGTCAGAGTTACACACACACACACACATACACACACACACACACACACACACACAGAGAGAGAGAGAGAGAGAGAGAGAGGCCTTCCATCTGCCGGTTCACTCCCCAATTGGCCGCAACAGTTGGAGCTGTGCCAATCCGAAGGCAGGAGCCAGGAGCTTCTTCCAGGTCTCCCACATGGGTGCAGGGGCCCAAGGACTTGGGCCATCTTCCACTGCTTTCCCAGGCCATAGCAGAGAGCTGGATCAGAAGTGGAGCAGCCAGGACTTGAACCAGTGCCCATATGGGATACAGCACTGCAGATGATGGCTTTACCCACTATGCCACGGTACCAGCCCTGACAAGGACACTCTTAAAAGCTACCAGAGATAAAGGGAAACACAGATTGGCAACCACAGAGAAGCTCAGAACAATGGAACAGGGCCTTCATGATCCTGAACAAGAGTTCTGTCCGTCTAGAATCCTTTACCTGGTTTAAAGATTCAGAATGAAGGCAACAACAAGACATCTTTAGAGGGAAACGATGGAGAGCATTTAGCGAGCCCAGCAGTGTATTTCTGTTAAAAAAAAAAAAGCATTAAATACAGAATGAAGGATTAGGGAGCCCCAGACTCTCAGAAAGCATTTCTCTTTAGTAACTAATTTTGGGAGAGGAAATAAGAGCAAGGTGGAGGCCGGCGCTGCGGCTCAGTAGGCTAATCCTCCGCCTTGTGGCGCCAGCACACCGGGTTCTAGTCCCGGTCGGGGTGCCGGATTCTGTCCCAGTTGCCCCTCTTCCAGGCCAGCTCTCTGCTGTGGCCAGGGAGTGCAGTGGAGGATGGCCCAAGTCCTTGGGCCCTGCACCCCATGGGAGATCAGGAGAAGCACCTGGCTCCTGCCATCGGATCAGCGCAGTGCGCCGGCCGCAGCGCACTGGCCATGTTGACCATTGGAGGGTGAACCAACAGCAAAGGAAGACCTTTCTCTCTGTCTCTCTCACTGTCCACTCTGCCTGTCAAAAAAAAAAAAAAAAAAAAGAGCAAGGTGGAAACAAAATAACCAAACTACACACATCAATGGATGCGGAGAAAAGGATCCAGAGTTAAAGCTTTCTAAGGCCCTTGAGTGTTCTACAGGAAGAGAGAAACTGATTAACCATGGAGATTGCACATGTATACTAAAAACTGAAGGGAAATGACTAAAAGAATAGGGAATGAAAACTACATAAAATACAATAAAAAATCACAAGGTAAGATGGTCAAAATAAATCCAAATGTGCAAGCAATCACAATAAATGTAGGGGAACATTACCCTAATTAAAACTCAGGGGCTCACTAGGCTCATCCTCCGCCTGTGCCGCTGGCACCCCAGGTTCTGGTCCCGGTTGGGGCACTGGTTCTGTCCCGGTTGCCCCTCTTCCAGTCCAGCTCTCTGCTGTGACCCGGGAGTGCAGTGGAGGATGGCCCAAGTGCTTGGGCCCTGCACCCGCATGGGAGACCAGGAGGAAGCACCTGGCTCCTGGCTTTGGATTGATGCAGCGTGTTGGCCGCAATGCACCAGCCGTGGCGGCCACTTGGCAGGGTGAACCAACAGAAAAAGAAAGACCTTTCTCTCTCTCGCTCTCTTTCTCTCTCACTCTCTAACTCTGCCTGTTAAAAAAAAAAAAAACAGGGACTCTTGAATTGGATAAAACAATATGAATGCATCTAATATACTCTTTATTAGAAATGTACCTAAAATAATTTTTTAAAGTAATAGGATGGAACAAGAGATTCCAGAAAAATGCCAACCGAAATATTAATTTACTAATATTAGCATCAGATAAAATACTATTTAAGACCAAAAAAAGCATAAATAGAGATTTAAAATGATCATTATGTAACTATTAAGGGTAAAATTCATCAGCTATGCTCAATTAGCAGCACAGCTTCAAAACATTGAAAGCTAAGATGACAGGGTTGCCAGAAGAATTTGACAAAACTATAGTCATAAAAGGAGACTTTATTTAATTTACTTTGGTGTAAATGAGAAAGAGTGAGCATGAGAGCGCTCTCATTCTCTGCTTCACTCCCCAAAGGACTGCAATGGCTACCTCTGAGCCAAGGCAGAAGTCTCCTGCGGGGTGGCAAGAACACAGCCACTAGGACCATCGCCCCTGTTTTCCAGGGTGTGCTGGATGGAGCAGGAGCGGCCGTGGGAATTGACCCCAGATCTCTGACAGGGGAGGCAGGACACCCACCCTTACAGACAGAGGTTGTAATGAACATTCTTCAGAAACTGACGACTTGAGGAAATGAAAAATAAGTGAGGGTATTGAAGTTTTGAACATCCCAATCAATAAGCTTGGTCTAACGCACATGGTAAGGATATCAAGCCTAACATTAGAATATAGTCTTGTTAAACACACATAAAATATTTATTAAAATTTCCCAAGGCTACAGAGCAAGTCTTAACAAACACCAAAGGTTCAATATCATACAGATGACTTCTTTAATAATGCAGTGAGACTGGAAAAGAAGGGAAGAAAGGCACTCAGACACTTTTCCTACTACACTTGTCTAACACAATTCACCTGCCACAAAAGAGATCTGGAGATAAGACAATTTTTAGACATGAACAACAACAAATAATATCACCTGTTAAAACATGTGGATGCTAACTCAGGGTTCTTACTGAAGAGTAGAGTCTCAGTAGAAACAGGGGAAATGCAAATTGAAATAGCAGGGCCAGCATTGTGGTATAACTGGTAAAGCCACTGCCTGTGATGCCAGCATCCGAATGGGCCCCTGTCACACCCATGTCGGAGACCCAGAAGACCCCAGCACCCACGTGGGAGACCCAGAAGAAGCTCCTGGCTCCTGGTTTCGTCCTGGCCTAGTCCTGGCTATTGCAGCCATCTGGGGGAGTGAGCCAGTGGATGGAAAACCTCCCTCTCCCTCTTTTTCTCTCTCTTCCAGCCCTCTCTCCCTCTCTTTCTGTAACTCTGTCAAATAAATAAATAAATATTTTTAAAAAAACTGGAATAGCAAGGAGATCCTTTGAGGCCTATAGTATGGCACAACTTTTGAAAGTCTGAGAATGTCAATCATCAACAAGGATGTGAGCTGACAGGAACCCCAACATTGCCACTGATAGGGTAAACAGAACCCTTCTTCTTTCTAAAAGAAAGACTTATTAGTTTGAAAGGCGGAATGACAGAGTGAGAGGGCAAGACAGAGAGGTCTTCCATCTGCTGGTTCACTCCCCAAATGCCTGCAACAGTCAGGTCTGGGCCAGGCTGAAGCCAAAAGCCAGGAACTCCTTATGGGTCTTCCACATAGGTGGCAGGGACCCAAGCATTTTGGCCATCTTCTGTTGCCTTCCCAGGCACTTTAGCAGGAAACTGGATCAGAAACAGAGCAGCCAGAACTGAAACTGACACTCTGCTATTGGTTGCTGTCATGGCAAGCTGTGGCTTATCTGGCTGTGCCCCAACAGAACAGTTCCAGGCATGGCCTGTGAGCGTCCAGAAAGCACAAACATGCTCTTCTACTCATTAAGTCATCTCTAGGCATATCCCCTGGACTGGCCACCCCGATCAGTGGTTGTGAAGCTAAGAGGAACCTCAACAGCTTTAGAAGTGTAAAAAAAAAGACAAAATGACCAAAATGCATTACACATAGCAAGATTAGGAATTAGTTTTGCAAAATTGTGCATGTGTTTGTGTGTGTGTGTGTGTTGGTGGCAGTATAAGCAAACTATTTCTGGGGAATGCTATGAAGAAGAATTGGATAGACAAAGCCCTAGAGAAACTCCTGAGTTTGCACACAGAGATAGCAGTAAGCAAGGTGTTCATCTGAATGCCTTCTCAAAGCAGGAGAAAGGGAAAGTTGCATTTATTCACTCAGTGGAATACTACCCTACAGCTAAAATAACCTAGATTTACCTGGATCAACATTGAGAAATCTCAAAATCATAATGTTGAAGACAGCGATAGCCTGTGGCATTTCTCTAAATTTTAAAGATGCATATATAGGCAGCAAAAAGGATCCCTGCCAACTTCAGGATTGGTGTTTATAGCTAGGGAGGAGGGTTGGGAGGAGACTCAGATGGACTGGAACACCTGGGGGCGGTGCCTTTCTGTAACATTCTGTATGGGAGCCAATCCGGAGCAAACACGGGAAAACGCGCACACCTGTACAATGCGGGTGCTGGGCACTTAGGTGGCTGGTATCTTATGTACTGTGTGTCTGAAACTGTTCCTAAATAAAAAAAATGTAAACGATACAATAAAAACACCGGCAATGTATTCTCCACCCAGTAGAGGCTCCTGTGCCACATTGGTGTGTACTTGACTGGAAGGAAAGCTCTCTGGCATTTAAGCTTGAGGCCCGGGAGACAGAATGTAAATTTATATCACACACTCCAACGAAATCAATAGAGGTAATTTCCTGATTCAAGCCCATAGATGTGCATAGAACCATCCAGATCTACAGAGAACTATACACATAGAGTGGGAGCTCAGGGGGCGATTTAGGGCCTGAATTATTCAGTATCCGTCTCGTGTCCCTGTCACGTTGGCTTTCAGTTGGGACACAGTGGAGAAGCATGAAGTCGGCATCTCAGCTCAGATGCTCTGACAATAACAGACCCGTGATGAATGATAATTGTGTTTTCTCTACATCAGTGTATGGAAATCTGTTTATAGATCTGGATTACAAATTCTGGAAGCTTTATATGTTTAATGATTTTTCACCGACCTTAAAGGGCCCTGTACTATTTCAACCATGACTCTGCCTCAGTTCTGGGCATTGTTGAATTAACTCTGATTTAGCCCTGTGGAATTAACTTTGGTGATAAAGAAAAACTTGAAATGCCACTTCTCCCACCCCCACGTTCCTTGCGTGATTGAGAAAACAGGTAGGAAAAGGAAAAGGCAGGCATCAGGGACAGTCTTCAGCCCGTGGCTGTTTCCCGTCTCCAGGCTTATAGGAGCTTAGTCATTCCAAATTTCATAACAGAAGTCCCTGTTGGGTGGAGGGCAGTCCATTAGGTCTCATTTGTGCTTCTCGAAAACAGAAGCCACTGGCCATGAAGTTCAGGTCTAACAGGATTAAAACATACAGCAGTCGGGCGATGGCTACAAAATCAAAAGCTACTGAGTGACACACACATTCTAAAAAGAAAATTGAATTAGCAGTGACATTTTTTGGCCTGAGGCCTTTTTTTTTTTTTTTTTTTTTGGACTGTGGAAATAAAGATAAACTTTGATCTATTCTACTCAGAACCTGACAAAACATCAAGGGCAGAATATTGCCTCTAATCTGATTTGTTATATCCAGGCTGCAACCCTTTGGTTCTTCTGTGTCTTCGGGATGGGCACTCTTTGCATCGACATCGACGAGGGGACTTTTTATGCTCGGCTACAACAATCCCAATAGGGAAGTCCTGCCTGGTACTCGCGAGAAGTCCCGATTGTACTGGATGCTGTGGCTTGTTTGATTCACAAGGTTTGGGAGGTCCTCCTTGGGGTGGAAAAGCCATAACTAGTAGAAGTGAAGTAGAAACACAGAGCAGGGAAATGAGAGTCCAGTGAATATGGAGTTACAAAACTTATAACAAGTACAAACTTTTTTGTTCTTAAATCAAAAGGCTTCTTTATTTTCTCAGGAGAAAGAAAATGAACCAAAGCGGACCTGCCATGAGACACAATCTAAAAATGCCCTTTACCTTTTAAAGATAAAGAAACGATACAGCAAGTACGCAAGCAAGAGCATACATAGTTATCTTCAAAGACAAGCACAGGAGTGGACGATGGAGCGCAGTGACATCAGCGGCTGCTTGCGACGCCTGTGTTCCACTTCAGAGCGCCTGCTTTGAGTCCCAGCTCCTCTGCTTCCGAACAAGCTTCCTGTTAATGCTCTCGAGAAGCAGCAGTTGATGACTAGAGTACCTGAGTCCCTGCCAACTGCCTAAGAGACCCAGCTGGAGCTCCAGGCTTCTGGCTTCAGCAGCCTGGCCCAACTCTGGCAGTCATGGGCATCTAAGCAGTGAATCAGTGGAAGGAAGATCTCTCTCTCTCTGTAACTCTGCCTTCTAAATAAATGCTTTACAAACAAACACAAAAGGAAAACAAGACAAAATACACCCTTTAGAAAAGGATCAGGGTGGGCTCAGAATTTTCCACATTAGCAGGAAACACCATCAAAGACTTGAGGGATACCTGCACAACTCTGAGAAAAGAAGGTGGTAACTCAGTATGCATCCTGGTTGGTATTCAGATACAAGGGAAATGGAAAAGCATCTCAGAGCTCCTGGCAGAGGGGACAGGATTGCAAGGATCCTCAAGTGAAAAGACCTTGGCAGGTAGTACACTGAAGCCTGCACTAAGAGCCTGGAAATTTTTTCCTGCAAGTTTTAAGCAAAGGAGTGATACGAGTCAAAGGATCTTTAAAAACTCCTCATGTAGTTTGCTAGGTGAAAAACAGACTAAAGGGCTAAGAGCGGGAGTGGGTAGGAGTGAGGAGGATTTTGCCTGCATCAGGAAGAAGTGACAGGTCTAGCCTGGTACAGTCAAGGACGTGGATGAACTTGAGATATTCTCCACAGGAAGACACAATGATGTGCTGACAACTTGCCTTGAGGGTAGGGTAGGGAAGGAGAGGATTCCAAGAAGGCTATAGGCTCCTGGCTTCATGCTCCAGTTTCCTGGAATGAGAGACTGTTGGGGGCACAAATTTAGGGCTTATTTTGAACCTGTGAAGTTTGGGAAACTTCCCACTGCGAGGCCAAGGACTCAGTTGCGTGTGCAAGTCTGGCACCATGAAGAATGCTCTCAGCCCTGAACTTCTCTGTGCCTCCCCTCCCGGTTCCTCGTGCCTGGCTGTCTCTCAAACCTTCCATCGACCTCTGAAGCTCCCGTCCTGTGGTCCATGAACGCCCTCTATCCTGACGTCCTCTGCTTCCAGCCCCGCTCACCCTCCTTCGGTCCTGCTTGTCCTGATAAACGGCACGTCAGCAAGAGAACCCTTGGGCTTCCTCCAGAGCCCTTCCCGCGTCCAGTAACAACACCTCCAGCCTTTCAGTGACTGAAGTGCAAAATCCTGACGTTATCACTGACCTCTTTCTGTAACACTTCACACTCAACTCTCCAAAAAACCCACTGGCTTCTCATACAACCCAGTAAAAAACCAAAGATCTTACGACAACCCAGAATGCTCTGTGTCACCTGGACCCTCTGATCTTGTCTCCTGCTGCCTTCAACCTCACTCCCTTTGTTTCCACCACATTGGCCTCCTCGCTGTTCCTCAGAGATTTCCAAGCTGAAACTCTGCTCCACCCACTCACATGGATTCCCCATTTCCTTCGTGTCCTTCAAACATCACGGCATCAGGGAGGCATGCCCTAACCCCATATAAAGTACCATCCTTCTCCTCCTTACCACATCTGGCATGTTTCCTGTTTGCTTGTTTCTCTCTCAACCCCATGAGGCCGCTGTCTTTATTTTGTTCACCAACGTACCTGGGTAATCTAGAACAGTACCCGGCTATAGTAGATGCTCAATCAGTATTGTTGCTGAAGACTAGAGGCCCAACAACCTGGAATGTAGCCTCAATTACAACCTCATGTGACCTCTCTGAGATAGATCTTTCTTAGCTGTGGGGTGGGGACATTAATACCTGCCCTGCTCAGCTCGCAGAGCTGCTATGAAGATCAAATGCCTTACTGTGCCCCATGGTTCAGCTGTTAGACAGAAAGATTCTGTCATTCTCATAGGCCACAGTTCCATGCCAAAAATGCAACACAGAATATGTGCAACTTAATAAAGGGATGTTTGATAATTTCACATATAACTTCTAGAGGAAAAAGAGGCAAAAAGAAAGGAAGACCCTCAACAAACTATTGTGTTCTTACAGGAAATTCTCTGGCAAGTTCTCATCTTAAAGGAGCAACTCATAAAAGGAAAGAAGGGCACAAAACCAAAGATAAATACGAAAGAGTGGCCGGCGCCATGGCTCACTTGGTTAATCCTCCACCTGCACGCTGTCACCCCATATGGGCGCCGGGTTCTAGTCCCGGTTGCTCCTCTTCCAGTCCAGCTCTCTGCTGTGGCCTGGGAAGGCAGTGGAGGATGGCCCAAGTGCCTGGGCCCATGTACCCATATGGGAGACCAGGAAGAAGCTCCTGGCTCCTGGTTTCAGATCGGTGTAGCTCTGGCCATAGTGGCCATTTGGGGGGTGAACCAATGGAAGGAAGACCTTTCTCTCTCTTTCTCTCACTGTCTAACTCTGTCAAATAAATTTAAAAAAATACGAAAGAGTGATAAACAGGGACGAGGATGGTTTTAGTGAGACTGTGGCAAAAAAAAAAAGAGCTAGGCTTGCAAAAATGTTAAGGATGAGAAAAATTGATTTGGGGCACATTGGAAGCAAGAAGATAAATGACAGGATTGTGCCAACAGATGACAGATTAAAAGAAGAACTCAGATTTCAGTTTGTTTCCAACAAAGAAAATGGTCTTCATATTTGAAATAAGAAATCCTTCAAAATGGAATTTAAAGAGCAAGGGAGAACTAAAGAGACACATTGAATTCTGCTTCATTAGATGAAGTTGCACCCCTAGACCCAATGTAGCTGTCAACCAAATCCCTCACTTCATTTCTTGAATCTTGTCTTCTCTCCTAAGCTTGGCTCCCAGGAAGGTTACCATCTCATTCTGGGCATACCCAGCTCTCCGCTCGGCCTGATGCAAGGCGTGACAGGCGTCACACCAGCCAGGATTTGTTAGAACTCTTCGGTAGAGGAGGTTTCTTTATCCACCACCAGACCAAAAGGGACATGAGAGAGTGCACACATGAACACTTGATGTGTGGGGGTGGGGGGGTGGGGGGGGTGTGTGTTTGGGGAGAGTAAGGGTTTATTTCTCCCTTGCTGCCAAAAAAGTACAACATGGACACGTTTTTGGATTTTCCAGCTTCCTGTCAAACACCTCAGGACCAGCTGGTTACACCTCACTTTCTCTTCTGGGAGCCCTACAACATGTTCCTGAGATGCAAGAGGTCCAGGAAAGATTGTTGGAGACATGCCCCAAGAACATTCGCTTGTTAAACAAAGTGAGGCCCCTGCACCACTGAGTTTGGATAGCAGTACTGAGCATGAGATCACAGATGGTCTAACACAATGTGGGCAAATAAAGCCTTTATCAGGATCTTGACATCCTAACCCTGCATCAAAATCTCTGGATGCTCCCTCCATTCTCTGCATAGCCACTAGTAAATATTTTTCAGAACTCTATTATTGTTAGAAAGTGATTTCCAAAGAACTTGAAAATGGCTCATACCCATGGTTAATCTTCTAAATTCTTTCTTCTGAAACCCATTGCCTGCCCTCTTCTCCACCCATCTTTCTTTAGCATGCCCTTCCTGACTGATCTTTTTTTATAAGGCAAATTCATAATTTGCTCATTATCTCAATTATAGACTGGACTGACCCTGACTGTTGTACTGGGTGTGGATTGGCCACTGGATTTCCACGTGGTCATCCTACTGTTGGGATCCAACTCTATCCTCCATGGTACACCCATTTTCGAAGTTCATAGAAATGGGTTTCCATATTTATTTTTGTTCTTTGCTCTTTTTTTTAAAGATTTATTTATTTATTTGAAAGTCAGAGTTACAGAGAGAGAGGAGAGGTAGAGAGAGAAAGAGAGAGAAAGAGAGAGAGAGAGAGAGAGAGAGAGAGAGAGAGAGAGAGAGGTCTTCCATCCAATGGCTCCCCAATTGGCCGCAACGGCCGGAGCTGCGCCAATCTGAAGCCAGGAGCCAGGAGCTTCCTCTGGGTGTCCCATGTGGGTGCAGTGGCCCAAGGACTTGGGCCATCTCCTACTGCTTTCCCAGGCCACAGCAGAGAGCTGGATTGGAAGAGGAGCAGCCAGGACTAGAACTAGAGCCCATATGGATGTCAGCGCTCCAGGCCAGGGCGTTAACCCACTACTGTACCACAGTGCCGCCCCCGCTCTTATTCTTAAAAATTGTTTGATGCCTTTTCTTTCTAGAGACTACCAACTTCACCCCAGCAGGAGGCTGGGCCTGCCTCTCACAAGGAGACTTCTCAGACACTGCCTGTCTATCTGCCTGGGCTCCAGAGCACGGCTCCTCGGAGGTCTCTCTTCCACCGTATTTCATCATTGCTTTCCTCAGTGGCAACAACCATTTACTCACACCATGAGCACAGCGGGTCATCCTCTTGGGGAACCAGAACTTGCTACCTGGACCTGGGGAGTCAGGCGTCCCTCTCTTTCCATACTTTTCCTTCTAGAAGGAGAATCTACTCTAGATTGGGTACTGCCGGCTCTGCCTACTCGATCTTGCTGTGAATTCTCTGTTCTTCTTGAACTGCCTTGAACCATAATCACTCTAAAACATATGAACATGGGATTCCCAAATAACTGTCAGTGAGCGATAGACTTTTTGAGGGGTAGATCCTGAGGCTCTTTAATCTTTACAACCTGGGACAGTGAGCAGCCACAGTATTTATAGGAAGAAGATCCAGGAGGCTATAAAAAGATGCTAATTGTTTTTTCCAAAGAAAAAAAGGCAAATTCCAAGAAGTAAAAGAGTGTTAAATAGCAAACCCCTCAAAAAGTGTTTTGCAAGCACTTGGAAAAGAATCACATGTTTCCTAAGTAAATCATATGAAATGGACCTGATTTCCTGACTGAGGGCATCAGTCTCAGGGATATGATGTAGAAGTTGTGGGTCTCAATTGTTTTCACTATATAATGTGTCTTTTTTATTGTGGCAAAACATCCATAACAGCATTTACTATTGTATACATTTAAATGCACATTTCAATGGCTCTAAGTACACTCACATTGTTGTGCAAGCATCACCATCCATCTCCAACACTTTCCATCCTCCCCTGTCGAAACTCTTAACTCTCCTTTCCTCATCATTCCCAGCCCCCGGGACCACAATTCTACCTTCTGTGTCTATGAACTTGGCTACCCTAGGTACTCCATAAAAGAAGATTCCTCCACTATGTGTCCTTGTGTGACTGGCTTATTGCAGCATTTGTCAGAATGTCCTTCCTTTTTTAAGGCTGAACACCAGCACATCTCAATTTTTTATTTCCATGCTGTTCGGTGGTTCAACAACAGGAACGCAGACCGAGGGATGGGACACTGAAATATCCCTGAATCCACGTCCCCCTGGGCGAGGCTGTCTCAAAAATTTTCACAAGACACCTGTCCAGTCTCCTCCCTGAGCATTCCTAACAATGACCCACCTGATGACCCAGAAGGGCTGCCAAGCTAGTAACTTGTGAATGACACAAAATTGGGCACACTAGCTCTTCTGTCGAATGATGAATATGATGCGAAGTATGTAGTGTACTAAAATGACACACTGGAAGCAGGGATATGAAGTGGAAGAGCAGTAAATGTGATACCCTAAAATTAGGTCGAGGTGCACATGCACACACGCACGCGCGCGCAAGCACACACACACACTCCTGCAGAAACACAGGATGGAGCAGAGCTAAGAGCAGCACAGCCACCCGTTGTGGGTTTTAATTGACCACAAGCTCAGTCTGAGTCGACAGTGGGATGTGGTTATCAGAAAAAAAACCAATGTGATCCAGAGGTACATTAATAGAAGCGCAATGTTCAGAGCAAGGCAGGAAATAGCTTTTCTGCAGGCCTTGATGGTTAGGTTGCACTTGGAATGTTGGGCTCCACTTGGCACCGCAGCTTCTGAGGGATATAAAAAACTGGAGGGCGTTCGGCAGAGGGTGAATGGTCAGGAAGATGTGCCGCACGGGGAGCAGGGAGCAGAGTCGGAAGCTTAGCAGGGAGAAGAGAAGACATTGCAGGGGCAATTCAGGAGGTGACCTTAAACCTTGAGAGGCTTGCTTTGTTTTTCTTAAAGGAGAGATCTTGACAGAGCTCTGCACGGTACTTCCAGAAACTGTTGGAAAGTAGAATTAGAAGATATGTTTATTTTGGAGGCAGAGAAAGGTTTGAAACACCCTACCATGCGCATGACAACTCCCAGAACAAACAAATGTCCAGCTCAAACTGTCCACCGTGCTGAGCTTGAGAAACTTGCTTGGGAAGTAAGTCCTGTGCTAAAATGTTTCAGGGCAGAGAACCAACTCTGCTGGATCAGGTCCCTTTTTGTATCACTTGCTGGTTTTGGAGAATCCTGAGATTTCACACAAAGCTTCGGATCTCCAGCCTCTTGTTTAAAAAAAAAAAAAATTCCCCTATTTGGCAATACTGGGTCTAACTTCCCACATGGCAACCACTGCCTGGGACAGTGTAGCTGATGTGTCTTCTGGACAAATCAACAGCTCTCCAGCTCATACCAGTCCTCCTCTGATTGCCTGTTGGACGTGGCGGGCCTTTGAATTTGTGATCTCCATGTGTACTGAATTCAAGGGTTCTCAACTTGGAGTCACTCAGAGAGCTTTTAAAAGTCCCAGTGTGAATTCTGCACCCTGGGCCAATTACTTTAGACTCCGTGGGGGTGGCACCAGCCATCAGTGTTTGTTTTTACAGCTCTCTAAAATTGCTTCAAGGTGCAGTCAAGGATAAGAACCACAGCTGTGGATAATGGAACTATATAACCCATAGGAAGACATTCTAAGACTCACAAACTTATACACAGTAGACAGTCAGTAGTTAGTAGGACTTTCTAATCATCAAAGAACTAAGCAACTGAATGCGTTGTTTCAGAAATGAGCTCCAATAGAAATTATGACTTGGGGATATTTGAGAGATTTGCAATTCTGAATGTCTATGAGCCTCATGTGGGGAGTATTTCCAGGCACACTGGTCCAGGTCCCATCCTGGGAGATTATAATCCAGTAAACTCAGGTGGAGGCTGGGCAGGTGTCAGTTAAAAATCTCCCCAGACGATGCTGATAAGCACTCCCAGGGCAGAACTGCCAAGCAAGTCGGATGACCTCTATGAGTTCCCTACCTCAACCTTGGCAGGAACTTGGGTCCTTTAAAAAAAAATTGTGTAAATCCTCAAATGCACACTGAAATAGAAACATAAATCACATGACCACCTTGGGCTGGGGAGTGTTTTACCACACACAAAGATGAAGTGAAATTTGAAGCTGCAAGATTTTCTGGGTTGGTCTAATATTGAGGCCCGTAGGATTCAAGGAAAGAACTCTTTCCTAGGTCCTAGCTCTTTTTCCTGACACACTTGACATGTGATGTTTGCTTACATAACCTCTCAGAATGGCGCTTATTTGATTGTGTGAGAGTTCTTAGCTTGAAGCAACAGTTACTGATGCTGCTTGCTTTAAGCTAAAAAGAATCCTATCAAATGGATATTGGGACAGGGTAAGAAAATTTTTAAATATGTTCACCTTAATAAAATATGATACAAGCATGCAATGACTTATACAGACACTAGAAATTATCAAATTAGGGCCAGCGCCGCGGCTCAATAGGCTAATCCTTCGCCTTGCGGTGCTGGCACACTCGGTTCTAGTCCCGGTCGGGGCGCCGGATTCTGTCCCGGTTGCCTCTCTTCCAGGCCAGCTCTCTGCTGTGGCCAGGGAGTGCAGTGGAGGATGGCCCAAGTGCTTGGGCCCTGCACCCCATGGGAGACCAGGAGAAGCACCTGGCTCCTGCCTTTGGATCAGCGTGGTGTGCCGGCCGCAGCGCGCCAGCTGTGGCGGCCATTGGAGGGTGAACCAACGGCAAAGGAAGACCTTTCTCTCTCTCTCTCTCACTATCCACTCTGTCTGTCAAAAAAAATTATCAAATTAGAATGTATGTGTAAAGATATTCACAATATAGGACTTTGTGAGAAAATTTCATTATACAAAAACAGAAGTGAGAGATGATCTAATAAATCTTATAATAGTATTTTATATTAATAGTTATACATAAAATATGGAACAAAGTTCTGAACCTCAACTCAACCTCATACCTTTTATTTAAAAAGTAACTGAAAATGGCTTATGATCTTAAATATAAAATGTAAACTTGTAAAACTTCCAGAAAAAAATGAGAAAAATCACAAATACCTGAGTTCCTAGACTTAATACCACTGTATAACCTGATAAATTGATAAAAATAAATAAACCCTGGGGCTGGCACTGTGGTGCAGCAGGTTAATGCCCTAGCCTGAAGTGCCAACATCCATATGGGCACCGGTTCTAGTCCCGGCTGCTCCTCTTCCGATCCAGCTCTCTGCTGTGGCCTAGGAAAGCAGTAGAAGATGGCTCAAGTCCTTGGGCCCCTGTACCCATGTGGGAGACCCAGAGAAATCTCCTGGCTCCTGGCTTCGGATCCACACAGCTCTGGCGGTTGCGGCCATCTGGGGAGTGAACCAGCAGATGGAAGACACCTCTCTCTCTCTCTGCCTCTCCTCTCTGTGTAACTCTTTCAAATAAATAAAAAAAAATCTTTAAAAAATAAATAAACCCAACTTCATCAAAGTTCAAAAATTTTTGCATTGCAAAAGACCCGTAAGAAAAGAATGAAAGATGAGAGAAGATAATTGCATGCACATACCCTTCAAAGGAGAAGGAAATAGCATATAAAAATAGTTCTCCATAAACAACAGTAAAAATACAATGAACAAAAGACAGGAAAAGATGTTTCACAAAGAAAGGATATGTTTTTAAAAAATAAGTGCATGGAAAGATGTTCGGCATCATTAGCCATGAACAAATCGTGCCAAACCCACAGAAGGTAGCCCTGTCCAAATCTTCACAGAATTCATGGGAAAAGCTTAGCACCTTTTAATTCCATTTTCCATGAACTTTTTGAAGCTGACTCTTACCAGAATTACAAAAAAAAAAAAAAAAAAGTGACAGCAAATGCTGTTGAGGATGTGGGGAAACTGGATCACTCATGTTGTAAAATGGTACAACTACTCCAGAAAACAGCTTGACTGTTTCTTATAAACTTAAACATGCAGTTATCATTTGATTCAGCATTGAGCTCTTAGATATTAACTTGTCCAGAGAAATAAAAACATGTGCCCTTAAAACTTGTACATAAATGTTCATAGTTGCTTTATCTAGAATAGGCAAAACCAAGAAACCACCTAACAGTCCTTCAATGGGTGAATATTTACACCCAAACCATGAACCGCCACCCAGCAATGCACAAGATTGGACAGCTGACACATGCCACGACTTGACAGATCTCCAGGGAATGCTGCTGAGTGAGAAAAGCAGTTCCGCAAGGTGACACGCTACGTGACTTCACTCATGGAACATTTGTGAAAAGATGAATTTTGGAAATGGTACACAGATTAGTGGTTGGGGGTGAGGTTATGAAAGGGAGACATGAAAGATCTTTGTGATAATGGAACTGTCCTGAGCTATTTTTTTTTAAATATGTAGTGACTTTCTTACTTACTTATTTGAAGGACAGAGAGACAGAGAAAGAGGGAGAGATCTTCCATCTGGTGATTCACTCCAGAAATGGCCACAACGGCCAGACTTTCTACTTGTTTGTGCGTGGGGATGGGGTGGGGGAAGGTGATGTTCTGGACTCAAGTTGTAGCCAGGGGACACTGGAGCACCCAGAGTCCACTGCCCATGATACAGATAGAAAGACAGAGACAGAGACTGGCAGAACGACTCCCTCTGTGATCCTTGATTCCTGGTGTCAGGTACACACATTATTCCTGACATTTTCAGGGCTTGGAGCAAGAGCATGAATGGAGAGTGACATACTGAATACCTAAACATGTACAAACTAGTAAATAAACCATGTCGTGTAATCCAAGCCTGGCAATTATGCCTTCAGAAACTCCTGGAAGTCCAAGTTCAAATGAAGGTGATGGCAAGGTAAGAGCCAAACTCTGGCTTGTGTCCCAACTCCCATTTGCTTTCCACTCCTAACTCATCATCTACATTAAGCTGTCTTAGACAAAATCATGGGAAGATCCAAGCTCCATCCACAGAGAGACATTTCTTGGCATGCTTTTGGGCCTCATTGCTGGTAGTGTGGTCGACCCTCAGGATGGACCTGGGGAAGAGACCTGTGCAGGTTTGGAAATGCTTAGAATTTGGCCAGGTATTCCAGGATCCAGGACACCTGGAATGTGGTTTGTAAGAAGGAGTCACAGATTATACATCTCCTTGGTCCTGTGGACTCCTCTCCTGTGGGAAGGAACATAGTCAGGGTCTGCGTGTCCCCAGCTCAGAGTCCAGGCAAATGAGATGCCACTTTCAAGATTCATAATGTAGGGAATTTTTTTTTTTTTTGACAGGCGCGCTGCGCCAATCCGAAGCCAGGAGCCAGGTGCCTCTTCCTGGTCTCCCCTGCGGGTGTAGGGCCCAAGGACTTGGGCCATTCTCCACTGTCTTCCCGGGCCACAGCAGAGAGCTGGTCTGGAAGAGGAGCAACTGGGACAGAATCCGGCGCCCCAACTGGGACCAGAACCTGGAGTACCAGCGCCGCAGGTGGAAGATCAGCCTAGTGAGCCGCAGCGCCGGCTTTGTAAGCATAGGAAAGGTACCCAGAGTTGGACAGCCTAAAAGAACAAATGTTCACTACAATGCTTTGGCACCTGAGAGGTCCTTGGATGGTGATGATGAGGAGGAAGATGGTAATGATGAGGATGATGACGATGATGGAAGCTAGCCTTTGTTGAGCATGCGCTTCTATCAGGCCAATCGAAATACATTATCTTATTTAATGCTCAGGACAACTTCAAGATGTAGTTGCTGATTATTGCTATGGTCAGAGATAAGAAAACTGAGATGCTAAGAGGTTAGATAGCTTGGTCAAGGTTACTTGGGTTAACAAGTAGCAAAGATAGGCTTTGAACTAAGTCAGCCTGGATCCAGGGTCTACAAGCTTAACCACTATACTGACCATCCTCCAGAAGGTAGACTTAAGGCGTTGATTTTGAACCCCCAAATCAGATTGTTTGCTAACAGCTATTTGCCTCCACCATGGAAAGTCTGCCTAAGGCTCTGTGCAAATGTCAGATCCTGAATCGGGACCCCCATTAGAGTGAGTTCACTGTGGGGTGTGTCCCCTGGGACAGAGTTCAAGGACATTTTAACACTGTGCTCTGATACCTTCTCTCAGCAGCCTATTGAGGACCAAGGGTTCACAGAGGTCAGAGTTGTCCAGACAGGACTCTCAGACTAAGAAGTCCCAGTGGAAATGGAAAATAGATGGCAATTGGCTGGGACGGAAAGCATATACCACCCCAGGAGTGGAGAGAAGGCAGGCACCCTCTTGCCTTGTGCCCCTCTTCTCCTGTCCTCCACGAAACCATATGCTGAGTGTGGGCTGTTTTTAGAGATCATTAACAAAGAAGAAATCTCTCAACTTTTCAGGGAGGTGGTAAGAGATCAGAGGGCCTTTGACAGCTGAGGAGTTTGGGAGGAGTTTAGTTTGGGGGTGTTTGGGAGGGAGGTAGAGTAATTCGGGTGTGTCTCGGGGTACCATAAGAGTCTCCTGCATAAGGGTAACTCAGGCAAGTGTTTCTCAGACTTTTCTTCCCATCAGATTCACCTTGTGCGCTTTTTCAGAAACACAGCCTTTGAGCTGTGACCCAGATCTACTGAATTACAGTCACTCAGGGAGATTTATTGGTCAATAGGTGGTTGGCATGGTTTAAAAGAAAAAGAATCCAAAATCATATTCAACTGTGGGTCCAGCTAAAACAGGAAAAGAGGCAGATAGAGGCTCTCACCAGGCATAAAAGAAGGAGGGAGCTGGAACAATGTTTCTCCAAGTGCAGGGCGGTCATGAGCACAAGATAACATCAGATGTCACAAGCCATCAACTTACGGAGAACGTTATTCTTTTACCTGCACCTTTCATGTACGTGAAGTTTGTGTCTGAGCTAAAATGTCTTTAACTCTTTCCTTGCTTACTTACCTTTTAAACAGAGAGAGATCAAGTCTGATACTCAGCCTCTGGACAGCAACATATCTAAAGGATGTAATGATTCTGAATTTATGGTGTATGATTTTCTTTTAAAGATTCATTGAGTTTTTGATATGTAGAATTATAGAGAAAGAAAGGAGGGAGAGAGGGAGAGGAGGAGAGGGAGAGAGAATCTTCCAAATACTGGTTCACTCCCCCAAATGTTTGCAATGGCTGGGGCTGGGCCAGACTGAAGCCAGGAGCCAGGAGCCAGGAGCTTCTTCCAGGTTTCCCATGTGGGTGCAGACACCCAAGCACTAGGGTCATATTCTGCTGCTTTTTCTAGGTGCATTATGGAACTGGATCAGAAGAGGAGCAGCCAGGATTTGAACTGGCGTCCATAGGGGATGCCAGCATCACAGACAGCGGCTCAACCCATCATGCCACAATGCTGGCCCATGCATTTTTTTTTAATTTTTTAAACTTTATTTGACAGGTAGAGTTTACAGTGAGAGAGAGATAGAGAGAAAGGTCTTCCTTCCATTGGTTCACTCTCCAAATGGCCGCAACGGCTGGAGCTATGCCGATCTGAAGCCAGGAGCCAGGAGTTTCTTCCTGGTCTCCCATGCAGGTGTAGGGGCCCAAGGACTTGGGCCATCCTCCACTGCTATCCCAGGCCACAGCAGAGAGCTGGACTGGAAGAGGAGCAACCAGGACTAGAACCTGGCGCCCATATGGGATGCCGGCGCTGCAGGTGGAGGATTAACCAAGAGAGCCACGGCGCCAGCCCCCAGCCCATGCATGTTTGATTAAAAAAAAAAGATTATTTATTTTAAAGGCAGAGTTGCAGAGAGAGGAGAGAGGGCAGGAGGGAGGGGGAGGGGAAGGGAGAGAGAAGTTGTGCCAAGACACAGCAAGGAGCTTGGAACTCCATCTGGGTCTCCCATGTGGGTGCAAGGACCAAAAGACTTGGGCCATCTTCTGCTTTCTTTCCATTAGCAGGGAGTGGGATCGGTAGTGGAAGTAGCTGGGACATGAACCAGTGCCCATATGGGATGCTGGCATCGCAAACGGCGGCTTAACCCACTGCACCACAACACCAGCCTCTATTGTGTATGTTTTTCAGTTACCTTCAACTTTGGGAAATGATGCTAGTTTTTTATTTTGAGTAATGATCAGGCTCACTTTTGAAAAATAACACATATGTGAATTTAAAGAATGAAATAAGGAAATGTCACATAAGGAATCCTATTATTGGTACATGAGTAGGGCAGAAATTATGAAGGTGCGAGGGAAATGATTGAAATACTGCCCTGAAATAGTCCCTGTTGTCTGTTTTGTCTCTCAGGAATCTGAATGGAGTGGAAAGGGCACAGAAAATTAAAGACCCTCAGTGAATGCTCACCACACTTCTCTTCTGTTTTATTCTCTCATCTTATACTCAGAAAGGGGGATTCTAGACAGGAATATACCACCTCTTTTAGCATGCTAATAAATTATCTGAGATGAGAACCGGAGTCCTTGCAGCTCATCAGGCAGGGGAAGGGGAGGCGGGGAGGCAGAGAAAGGACAGTCGGAGGGATTAGGGAAGAGGCAGAGATGAAAATAAAGATGCATTTTCAAGGTCTGTAGCTAAGCCTCCAGCCATCGCTGTGTGAGCAAGCAATGCTAGAAAGTTGTTTGTGTGAAATGGAGTGGAAAGGCAGACTTGTTATCGAAGTGCAGGAGAAGGGACTGGAGATGGAGAGGGTAGCAAGAGAATGTGTGGCCAGAAGGAGGGGCCCACTTAGGAGGCATTAGCCCCCTGCAAGTGGGAGACCGTGGGAGTCTGGCTGTCCTTATTTATACAATACCAGATCACGCTGCAGCTCACACTCTGTGTGTTTTGCTGCCGCATCTCCATCAACAGATGGAGGTAATAAAGAGGCTAAAAATGGAAACGCGGACTGGCGTGTCGCTTCGCTATGGCAGTTTGTCACAGAACGGGTAAGAATGCCCTGCCGGTAAGGGTGCTTGTCAAGGTCACCCATGACCTCTTTGGTGTTAAATCCAAGAGGCATTTGGCTGTCCCGGCGCCCTGCACAGCCAGGGAGGCCCGTCTCTGGGGGCATAAGGTTGGCTGCTGCCTGTTTGTGATCTGTCCGACTGGAGCGATGGCGTGGCTTTCCTGGGGGTTTCTTGAGGGCTGTTAGTTCCAGCTTTGGTCAATAGCCTATGTGATTAATCAACTTAAAGGGAGTGCTGGTTAGCAACGGATGCTGACCCTGGCTGCACGGTCGAATCACTGAGGGAACTTTGAAAATAATACCAGAGACCTGGCCTCACCCAGGACCAATCGAATCAAAATCCAGGGGGGCGTTGTGGTCTCAGGGAGCAGCATTTTCCCAAGGTCCCCAGATGATTCCAATGGGCCAGCGGGGCTGGGAGTCACTAGGCTAGGTCACTTAGGGGGCCACGTTCAGATACGCATGCCCAACCCCAACCTTTTCCCTTGTCTAATCCATGATCTCCTACCTCTTTCTGCTCAGTCCTGAACTGGGATAGGAGATTGGCCCTGAGAGAGCAACAGATCATAATTTATTTAAGCAATAACCAATTGATGCAATTTCAAATGGCTTCCAGGTTTATGTATATCATACATGCTGAATCACCCACCTTACACACAAACCTTTGTATGTGTCTATAACCTATTTTCCTTGGACACATTCCAACCCTGGACATAAAGATATGAAAAATGTTAAAATTTGTAATATACATTGCCAAATTTTCATCCAGAAATACAGTTCTAATTTAAACACACAAGTATCTATGAATGTGACTTTTTTGCATAAGTTGGATAGCCTAGAGCTTATCAAGGTCAAAATATGGGCCACATTAACAGGTAATGAATTCTACTTAATGTGATTTTACCTTGCACTTTTTTTTTTTTGACAGGCAGAGTGGACAGTGAGAGACACAGAGAGACAGAGAGAAAGGTCTTCCTTTGCTGTTGGTTCACCCTACAATGGCTGCCGTGGCCGGCGCGCTGCAGCCGGCGCATCGCGCTGATCCAAAGGCAGGAGCCAGGTGCTTCTCCTGGTCTCCCATGCGGGTGCAGGGCCCGAGGACCTGGGCCATCCTCCTCTGCACTCCCGGGCCACAGCAGAGAGCTGGCCTGGAAGAGGGGCAACCGGGACAGAATCCGGCACCCCAACTGGGACTAGAACCCGGTGTGCCGGCACCACAAGGAGGAGGATTAGCCTATTGAGCCACGACGCAGGCTCCTTGCACTTCTTTAATGTTCAAATGTTTCATTTGTACGAGGGTACTTTAGAAAGTTCATGGAGGGGTTGGTGTTGTGGCACAGTGGGTTAAGAGGCTACCTGTAAAGCAGGCATCCCAAATGGGTGCCAGTTCATGTCCTGGCTGCTGCATTTCTGATCCAGTTTCCCCGCTGGAAGCCTGGGAAAAGTAGCAGAAGACAGTCCAAGTGCGTGGGCCCCTGCCACCCACATGGGAGACCTGGATGAAGCTCCTGGCTCCTGGCTTTGGCCTGGTCCAGACCTGTTGCAGCCGTTTGTGGAGTGAATCAGAGGATGGAAGCCCACTTTCTCTCTCTCTCTCTCTCTCTCTCTAATTCTGCCTTTTCAATAAATAAATAAATAAATCTTTTTAAAAAGTTCATGGAAATGGAATTAAAATATAAGCTTATTTTGGTGCAAAAATCGTTGAAATCCATGCATAGTTTTCCTTTTTTTTTTTTTTTTAATTTGACAGGTAGAGTTAGACAGTGAGAGAGGGAGAGACAGAGAGAAAGGTCTTCCTTCCGTTGGTTCACCCCCCAAATGGCCGCCGATCCAAAGCCAGGAGCCAGGTGCTTCTCCTGGTCTCCCAGGTGCAGGGGCCCCAAGGACTTGGGCCATCCTCCACTGCCTTCCCGGGCCACAGCAGAGAGCTGGACTGGAAGAGGAACAACTGGGACTAGAACCCGGCTCCCATATGGGATGCCGGCGCTGCAGGCAGAAGATTAACCAAGTGAGCCACAGCACCAGCCCCTAGTTTTTCAAAATGTACATTTTCTGTGAACTTTTTGAAAACTCCATTAATTATTTCTTCTTTTTCCGAAATGGCTATTCATTTGCTTTCTAATATGTACCTTCGTATCATTCAATTTTAATTGTATTTGAGTTTTTTAAAAATAAATGCTAGGACTGGCAATGTGGCATAGCAGGAAAAGCCACTGCGTGTGACACCAGCATCCCATATAGACGATGGTTTGAATCCCAGCTGCTTCACTTCTGATCCAGCTCCCTGCCAATGTGCCTGGAAAAGCACTGGAAGATGGCCCAAGGGCTTGCGCCCCTGCACTTGTGGGAGACCCAAAGAAGCTCCTGGCTCTTGCTGTTTTGGCCATTTGGGGAGTGAACCAGCAGACAGAAGACCTCTCGTTCTGTCTCTCCCTCTCTCTCTGTAACTCTGCCTTTCAAATAAATAAATAAATCTTAAAACAAAACAAAAAAAATGCTATTGTAGCCAAAATTTACCAGACTTACCCTTATTCACTGTTTGCACGTTTAAAATGTTCTTTATAGCAAAATGTTCTTGTAATAACTTAGTGACTTAATTTCTGACATTACATACTTTGATTCATCTGGAATTTGTTTTGGCAAACAAAGCATCTTAACTTGCACATCCAAGTGCCTCTTCCATTTCATTTGGAACATGAAGCCCTGTCGGTTGGTTTTCTCTTTGTCCCTTGGACCAATTTGTTTTGCTAATATGAAACTATTTTAATTACTGTAACTTTTTATTTTAGGATCTTTCAAAAATTACATAATTTTTCTTTTTCTTTTTGGAAGTATTTTATCTAATCCTTATAATTATTATTTGAATATTATTTGGAAAAGTCTTATATCACAAAATGCAAGCAGGTTCTGACAATATTGTTGCTAGGTACTGATAAGTAGACTTATGGAAGTTGAGAGTCCAGAGATGAGAAATGTGTAGCATTTTATATCAGTGAGAAAAGACAGGGTTATTCAGTAATTGATTTTTGACAGTAGCTTATCCAATTGGAGAAAAAATTAGGACATCATCTCAGACCATACACAAAAATAAATTCTAGGAAAATTGGCAAGATCCATGAATAGTGAGTACACAGACAAGAAATCTTGAATGGCTAAGAAATACTATAAAAAAGATTGTCAGTCTCAGCAGTGGGGAAATGGAGTGATAACAATAATCAGATATCATGTTTATCATACTATTGGCAAAATCATTTTTTAAGATTTATTTATTTATTTGAAAGGCAGAGTTACAGAAAGGCAGAGGCAGAGAGAGAGAGAGAGAGGAGAGAGAGAGTCTTCCATCTACTGGTTCAGCCTCCAAATAGCCACAACAGCTGGAGCTGAGCTGATCTGAAGCCAGGAGCCAGAAGATTCTTCTGGGTCTCCCATGTGGATGCAGGGGCCCAAAGACTTAGGCCATCTCCCACTGCTTTTCCAGGTGCATTAGCAAAGAGTTGGATTGGAAATGGAGTAGCTGGAACTTGAATTGGCACCCACAGGGGATGCTGGCACCGCAGGTGGTGGCTTTACCCATTAAGGCACAGCGCCAACTCCCTGGCAAAATTATTTTTTAAATAATTTCCTAATATGTAGAGTTGATAGGGTTGAGAGGAATTGCTGGGACAGTGTAGCTTAGCACAGTCACTTTGGAAGGAAATGTGGGAAACTATTAAAAACATGCACAGCACATCTTGTGACCCAGTAGGTCTACTTCAGTGAAACACAGTCGTATGTACACTAAGGCCAAGAAGAAGCAGGCCTCTAGCAAAACACTGAACCACTTCTCTTTTGGTTGGCAGACAGCCCAAACCTCAGGTCCCGAAAGCGCTCTTGATATCACTACCCCAGGCCATTGTCGCCTCTTCCCTTTTGCTCCATACTATCCTGTAACTCTGCAATTAAAGAGTTGATGAAAGGCATACGGGAACTCCCCTCCCGCCCTTGTGCTAGGATCTGGTCTAACTGGCTGAGCCTATTTTGACTGATCTTTGTTGAAAAGATAGTTATTGAAGCCTTGTTGTAAAAGTAGAGGAAAAGGCCGGCGCCGCGACTCACTAGGCTAATCCTCCGCCTTGCGGCGCTGGTACACCAGGTTCTAGTCCCGGTCAGGGCGCCGGATTCTGTCCCGGTTGCCCCTCTTCCAGGCCAGCTCTCTGCTGTGGCCAGGGAGTGCAGTGTAGGATGGCCCAAGTACTTGCCCCATGGAAGACCAGGAGAAGCACCTGGCTCCTGCCATCAGAGGTGAACCATTGGAGGGTGAACCAATGGCAAAGGAAGACCTTTCTCTCTGTCTCTCTCTCACTATCCACTCTGCCTGTCAAAAAAAAAAAAAAAGTAGAGGAAAAACAACTCAAGGCAGAGACTGCCAAGTGTCTACCTAATATCTATTTCCCCTTTCAAAACAACAGAACCTGTTCACATTACTGCCCATCGAAAGAGTGCGTATCCCAGCTTTCCTTGCAGCCAGTATAGCTATGTGATCAGATTCTAGCCAATAAAAGGTGAACAGACATTAGCATCCACTTTAGGGAAGTCTACTGAAGATGCATTCACCTGGACCGGGTATGTGATGGTAGGAACGTCATCACCCATCTGTAGCCACAGAGGTGCGGCATGTGCAAGGCTGCAGAGAGCTGGAAGACGTTTGGATACCTTAGAACTTCATGGAACTGCCAAAGAGGCCAAGACTATCCTACTGAACTTCCTATAAATAATAAAAAGAAATCTATTTCTTATTCAGACTGCTCTTGTTTTGGGCTTCTTGGTTACAGGAAGCAAAGTTTAATCCTCACAGATACAAGGCTAAATCTCTATTACAGTGAAATGGCAAAATAAACTATGATAGGTAGATAAATCTAAATTGGAAACAACTCGAGGCTTCCTATAGATGATGAAATAATTTGTCGCACTGAGTTCCATCGGCATGTTCAGTGAAAAAAGCAAAGTTGAAGGATATCACCATCACACAGGCACTCTCCTCCTCAAGTCTCTGACAGAGACTGCTGAATTCTTTTTCCTATTTTTTCTAAGTATAATATAATATTTTTCCAAAAAGAGTGAAATTCTACTAGCTAAACTATGATAATATTGGGAACTTTGGGAGAGAAGAAGAGAGCACAAAAAAGAAAAAAAAATGCCGGGGGATGGTGAAAGGACATCTTATCTTTGGCTGTCCTGTATTGCATTTTTACAAAAGGAATGATTCAGATACTACTAGTACAGCATAAATTAATTAGATTTCCCACCTACCCACCAGCTGACCTTCTTAAACTATTTACATGCCCACTGCTTGCTGCCTGTAGGGTCCACATTTGAAAACCGTCAGAGCGGAAGACAGACGTGGAGGGCAGGCTCTTTGGTACAAAGAGATTAGCTCAAGAGCCACCACCTGAGTGCTTTTTGTTGCAGAAGTTCAAGGTTCTTTCAGAACCCTTCCATCACATAGATTGTATTGCTCACAATACCGCTGTGTCTAAAGAAATGAAATAAAGGCATTAATCTACAAGGACAAAGAGAGTGAGAGGACACAACAGCAATTGCAAGATTACAATAAAAAATTGGAAGCAGCACCTCGCCCAGCAAAACCAAGAAAGGTACAGCTGAATGCCTATGGTAAGAAATACTGCCGGAGAAAACCCTCCAAAGGCTCAGAGACCGAGGACAGCAAGAACAAGGTACAGGGCTGAGCGACTGAATCCCCCGAGGATCCCTTGGCATGCACACAACCGAGAAACAGTGCTGCCCACTCTCTGGCTGTTTATTTTATGGGAAATTGATGAAGACGAGCTTCAGGCTGAGAGATGTGAAACAGAGTAGAGGGGTGAAGTGTACAACTGGCATGAGCTGAGGTGAATTAGGTTAAAATCACCCTCTTTTTCATGAGTCCCAGGTCACTTCTCTCCATCTTCTCATTTTGAAAGGGGCTAGTGCTTCGCGTGTTAGTTGCCTGACAGTAGTATGGCAACAGGTGGAAGGGACTGATCTGGACAGTGTTATTTTGGTTTATGGTCACAGAAGAATTTTTACCAGATTGAAAGCTCTTAGCCCAAGAGTGGGTCTTCTCTCTTAGTGGGATTAGACGCCACTGTAGGCTTGGAATAGAAGGATCACCTCTCCCTGTTGAGCCTGTGGAAGCCTTAGGAAGACCTGTTAGGGAGCTGTATCAGTTAGTGTCTGCTCAGAAAAACAGAAACGCTCGAGGTATTTCAAACAGAAAGATTTTATGGCAGGGAATTGGTTCCAAACACAATGAAAGGGTTGGAGAAGCATAAAGGGCAGGATGAAGTTACTTAGAAATTCACGACTACAGGAACCACCCCTAGGCTGTGGGAACCAGGGGGAAAATGATGCTAAACTAGCCCATGGTTATGTCACTGTGATCACTGGAGCATCTGCTCCTGTTACTGCTGCCTTCAGGGTCCATGGTCACATCCGTCTTACAGGAAGCCAGGAGGTCCCACTCCCTTGGACACTGCAGGATCCTGAGGGGCCCAAAATTACCTGAGAAATAACAGGTCTGTTGCATCTGCTGGAACCACAGCCTATGAATTCTGTGTTGCTGATGCTACAGGAATGCCCACTTCAACTACCATGCTACATGAATGGGGATTACAAACCCTTAACCACCCTGCTGTTGCTGCTAACGCTAATGAGACACTTCTAGAAGCAAAATATGGTTTCTCCCTTCCATCTGTTTACCAGTCTTTGCCAGGACCTCCCATGGAGGGAAGATAACCAGAAACCTGCTGGATTGGCACTGGTATTGTGGCGCAGCAGGTTAAGCTGGCATCTGCGACACCAGCATCCCAGATGAGCAGGGGTTGAAGTCACGGCTGCTCCACTTCTGATCCAGCTCCCTGCTAATGTGCCTGGGAAAGCACTGGAGGATGGCCTGAGTGTTTGAACTCCTACCCTGTATGGGAGACTAGGATGGAGTTCCAGACTCCTGGCTCCGGTCCTGCCCAGCCTTGGCCATTGCAGCCATTTGGGGAGTGCACCAGTATATAGAAGATCTCCCTCTCTATGTCTGTCCCTCTCTCTCTATAACTTTACCTTTCAAAGTAAATAAACAGATTTTTTAAAAAAGAAACTTGCTGAAAGGGATTCTGGGAAATGTAGTTTCTAAACTTCTAGCATGTTTCAATCCAAATGAGAATGGAAAAAGGAAGAGAGAAAAGAAATGATTGACAACAACTACTGCAAGAATTGAGATGAGAAAGAATGTGGAGTTTGATTAGCATGATAGCAACAGAGGTGGTGAGAGCCAATCAAATGTAGTGCATTTTGAGGGGAAAATTAACAGAATTTGCTCATGTATCAATTGTGGGGAATGAGAAGGAGAGGAGTCAAACTAACTAGGTTTTTTTTTTAGCTTTATTTTATTTATCTGAAATAGTTACAGAGAGAGATAAATAGAGAGAGAAGTACAGACACACTGAGAGAAATCATTCATTCACTGGTTCACTCCCCAAATGGCTGCAGTGGCCAGAGCTGGGCCAGACTGAAGCCAGGAGCCCCTTCTAGGTCTCTTATGTGGGTGCAGGGGCCCAAGGAGTTGGGCCATGCTCTGCTGCCTTCCCAGGTGCATCAGCAGGGAGCTGGATTACAAGTGGAGTAGCTGGGACTTGAAACAACACATGGGATGCCAACATTGCAGTTAGTGGCCTTACCTGCTATGCCACAGCACAGGCCCCCAACTAGATTTTTTTTTTTTTTGCTAAAGTAAATGAAAAATGAGCTTTTATTTACTCAGACAACTAACACAATAATAAAAGCAAGTTTAAGGGCACCATGAAAAGTTTAGTTTGAGATGTCTATAGATATATTTGAGTTTCAGAAGTATGTATGTGACATCTCAAGTCGTAAGACTTATGATGTCTGGGGCTGATGCTGTGGCATAGCGGGTAAAGCCACTGCCTGCAGTGCTGGCATCCCATATGGGCGACAGTTCAAGTCCCAACTGCTCCACTTCCCATCCAGCTCTTTGCTGTGGCCTGGGAAAGCAGTAGAAGATGGCCTAAGTCCTTGGGCCCCTGCACCCACGTGGAAGACTCAAAAGAAGCTCCTGGCTCCTGCCTTCTGATTGGTGCAGCTCCAGCTGTTGTGGCCAATTGGGGAGTGAACCCGTGGATGGAAGACCTCTCTCTCTCTCCCTGCCTCTCCTTCTCTCTCTTTGTAACTCTGACTCTCAAATAAATAAATAAATCTTAAAAAAAAAAAAGACTTATGATGTCACTAATGGAGCTGGTTTAGGTAGAAAAGGCATGATGTCCAAGGATTAATTCTAGGATATTCCAAATTGGAGGTCAGGGAGGCTTAGAAGAAGACATAGAGAGCTGATGGAGATAGTAGGAGAATGTGGCACCTTGAAACTGATGAGCAACATGTTTCAAGAAGCAAAGAGTGTCACATGCTGCCTTGGGGTGGGATCAATAGGATTAAGAATTGGCCCAAGTTCAGCAACAAGCCAATGGACTGGTCACCTTGTGAAGAACAGTTTTTGGAGGAGAGTTTGGAGGAAAAGGGCTCCAGGGGGAATGATAGGAGTATGAGTGGAGATGGCATTTGAGGAGTTGAGAAAAGGAAGCAATGCTAATGGTGTGCTAATGGAAGGGAGAAGTAAGGTCTGACCAGGTCATTTTCTTTTTCTTTTTAAGATGGAATATGTAACAACATACATATGCTGATGGGAACAATCCAGTGGCCAGGGTGGGATGGAGGAGGGGCGGATAGTGGGGCAGGAGGGAAAGGGGAGGGTTGCTGGAGTCATGTCCTTGAGGAGACTAGACTGGGTCTGTGCACAAGTGGAGGGATTGGTCTTGTCCAAAAACACAGACAATAAAATCCTGTTCATAGGAGACAGAACAAAGTATGTGTTCATGGATGCAGGTAGGAGGGTAGAGGTGGTGGGAAAAGCTCTCTTCTGATTGCTTCTGTTTTGCCAGTGAAGCAGGAAGCAGGGTCATCGGCTGATGGGGTGGGGGAGGAGGCGTTGGCTTTGAGAGGAGAAGGGATGGTACTCCAGAGTTCTCTTGGAGAACTTGAGAATGAATGGACTAGAAAATGTAGTGTGATTGCTAGGAAGTATTAAGGGTCCACTTGAGATTAGAAATGATGAATTTTAAGTGAGACTAGTCATCATGCTTATACATTCACTGTGTTCATCTGTGTGGGTGTGAGCCCCGAGTGGGAAGACAGTTGATTTTAACCAGGAAATATATCACAGTGAGAGAGGGTCAAGGGAGTTGATGATACAAGCAAAAAAAAAAAAAGTGGTTATCATATTTATCCGTGGAATTTAAACTGAATAAAGAGGAAAGAGAAAACAAGAAGAGGTGCTTAGTACATAGAAAATCTAGTCCTCCCTTTACATTATGCCATATCCTCATGGCTAAAATTGTCCCCCAGAAGTTGGTATTTGAGGGTTCTATCTGCATATTCACTCAGTAAGCACTTATTGAACACCTGCGATGAGCTATGTCCAGAGAGGATATTTGGTTACTTCCCTAGAAACATTTAAAATCTCACAAAGACAACATTGGATTCAAAGTGGGATCTTATTTTGATTGCTGAGAACAGAAATTGATTTCATTTTGCTGTCAATAAAATTTGCAAATTGATTGAAAGATGTCTATCTGGTTGAAACACACACATCTGTAACAATCAAACTGGCTTAAGCCAAAAAAGAAATGTATTGATGGATGCAATTGAAAAATTCTCAGCATAATACTTGCTAATGTTTATTGAGGGCTTATTGTTGGCCAGGCTCTGTTACAAGTGCATTGCATTAATTATCCTGTTTAATTCTACTTGCAGAGTCAGGATTTGAACCCAGGCAGTATGTTTCTGAGGCTGCACTACAAATCACTATGTTTTATTGCCCCTTTGAAGGACAGCTGTGTCCAGGGATTCAGACACTGTTATCAGGACTCGGTCTTTCATTCTTGCTCTGTGTTGAATTAATTCACTCACAGTTTAGGTTTCCTCCACTCATGGTGGCTACACGCTTACACCATCTTTACATCAAAGCAGAAACTTATTTTGTTCTTCTGAAAATACTAGACCCATTACATCAGTCTATGCTTAACAGTATAAAAGAAATCCAACATATTATGACATTAAAAAGAAAAACTTTATAGGGGCCAGCGCTGTGGCACAGCAGGTTAAAGCCCTGGCTTGAAGCGCCGGGCATCCCATATGGGTGCCAGTTCTTGTCCCAGCTGCTCCTCTTCTGATCCAGCTCTCTGCTATGGCCTGGGAAAGCAGTAGAAGACGGCCCAAGTCCTTGGGCCCCTGCACCCATGTGGGCGACCCAGAAGAAGTTCCTGGCTCCTGGCTTTGGATCGGCATAGCTCTGGCTGTTGCGGCCATATGGGGAGTGAATCAGCAGATGGAAGACCTCTTTCTTGGTCACTACCTCTCTCTGTAACTCTGTCTTTCAAATAAATAAAAATAAATCATTTAACAAAGAGTTCTTAAAAAATTTATAAAGTAGTAGGTAAAGGGCCAATCCATAAGTAAATAAATGTTTAATGGAAAGAACATTTTAAAAAACACCAGTAATTATGTCTGAATTTACAATTTAGAGGATGTTTTTCATTTTGATTCTCAGTATTTTCATTTGTTTCTACATTGGGGATATATGAGGTGGCTTAAAAATTTCATTGAAAATACACATTATCTTTTAGTACCATCTTCACAAACTTTTTTTTTTTGACAGGCAGAGTGGACAGTGAGAGAGAGAGAGACAGAAAGAAAGCTCTCCCTTTGCCATTGGTTCACCCTCCAATGGCCGCCGCTTTTGGTGTGCTGCTCTGATCTGATGGCAGAAGCCAGGCACTTATCCTGGTCTCCCATGGGGTGCAGGGCCCAAGGATTTGGGCCATCCTCCACTGCACTCCCTGGCCACAGCAGAGAGCTGGCCTGGAAGAGGGGCAACTGGGACAGAATCCAGCGCCCCGACCAGGACTAGAACCTGGTGTGCCGGCGCCGCAAGGCGGAGGATTAGCTTAGTGAGCCGCGGCGCCAGCCACACAAACTTTTTGAAGCTCCTTATATTGTATAATAAAAATATTAAATGGAAAAAAAAAAGAAACCCAGCACAAACCAATAAATATATCTCCCTATTGTAGTTGGGTACTCTTCAACACGTTCTCTTCTGTACCACAAAGGTTTGTATTTCAGGAAGTTGATGAATTGGGGTGACAAAACCAGTAGCATCATTCTTATCTGCTTCCATTTGGTTACAGAAAATGAGAGGAGAGGGAGCATTACTCAGTCAGCTCTCCCATATTATTGTGCAAATGAAAAAACCTAGTATCTTCCCTGACATGAAAGTCCATTTTGGATAAGCTTTTGAAATGAAATATTAGCTCTTCCTTGGAAGCTTCGACGGGGTAATATTTAGTGGCCCGTCAAAATAGGAGAAAGAGGGTAAAGAAACCAAAGAAGCCCCAACATAAACATGCAGCTTAAATTCTATGCACCAGACTGAGTTGGAACCAGCTAATAACCTATTCCCAAGGAGTTGACAGTCTCATTAGGAAGGCAAGATTGTAGGATTGAGTGAGACAATGTAGTTCAGGTACAATAATGTAGGTCGGAAGCTGGGGGCACTAACCAGCTCTGACTCAAGGGAAGATTATGAGGTGGGTAAAACTGACCTTGGATCTCCCCTTCATGCTTTGTTGCACCTGTTTCCCACTTCCCAAGCCTGCAGCATCTTTGAGAACTTGAAAGACTCAACCTACTTGCAATGGCTTTCTTATTTATAAAATGGGATTTCAATAATTGCTTACCCTATTGGTTTAGTAAGAGGGCTAAATGAGGTAGTTCATATAAATGCTTAGCTTTGTCCCTGCTGCAGAGTAAGTGTGCAGTAAAAAATGACTAGTAATATGATGATGACAATTTCCAATACTGGAAGTAACCAACATGGAGAACAACAAAGGATTCAGAATATTAACAACATTCTAAAATCAACCATGGTGCCTTGTCATCAGACTTACCTCTTTCTGGAGGCAATCTCTGGAAGTCCTTTGAGTTTTCACCTTCTCATGTTATCCAGACATGCAGCTTGCCCCCAATTTTCTCTCATGCTTACTCTCAGCCTCTTTCCTACATGTGGAGTACTCGTTCATAGCCTCTAGACTTGGGTGTTTACTGTGTACCTGGAAGAAAACCTGCAGACCCTGTGACTCCACCTCACCACACTTTGCCTCATAGAATAGAAATCACCTTGCCTGTGATATTTGCTCACATTCTACAAAAATCTGGTCTATAGAAAAGATTTGAAACTCACAGTGAAATAAAACCAAATAATAAGACTTGATTAGGATTTTTGATTGGATTAAGATGGCAGAGTAGGGATGGAGCTTGCTGCTTGAGTCTAGGAGAAGATAGTTTTTGTTTGTTTGTTTATTTGTTTGTTTACTTATTTGACAGGCAGAGTTAGACAGTGAGAAAGGTCTTCCTTCTGTTGGTTCACCCCCTAAATGGCCGCCACGGCCGGTGCTGTGCCGATCTGAAGCCAGGAGCCAGGTGCTTCTTCCTGGTCTCCCACGCAGGTGCAGGCACCCAAGCACTTGGGCCATCCTCCAATGCCTCCCCGGGCCACAGCAGAGAGCTGGACTGGAAGAGGAGCAGCCGGGACCAGTGCCCATATGGGATGCCGGTGACACAGGCAGAGGACTAACCAAGTGAGCCATGGCACTGGCCCCGAGAAGATAGTTTTTAAAAAGTGGAAAGAGTGCAGTCTCAGGAAAGAGTTAAGGAGAAAACAGCAGAGGAAACTCTATATAAATTGGAGGAATACAGTGGACCTACATGGAGGGCGAAGACATGTACAACTTAGACCCCACCAGCTGAGAGCCTCCGCAATAGCATTGGAGAGCAAGGTGAGATGAGACTGCAGCAGCCCAAGCCACTGGCAAAAAAGCTGCAGGGAGAGCCTAGAAGGAATTCGACTTGGAGCCCCATGGGGGATGGCATACCTGACAAACTAAAGGAGAAAAAACAAAGAGGGGACACATTTTCTGTCTCCCTGATCATCCTGCAAAAGCACCCTGTAACAAGCTGACAGAGAGTAAGTGCCATTTTGGACATGCGTAACAGCTGTACCAGCTCGTGTCTGTGCCCAGCAATGAGCCAAGTAGAGACTCCTGAGTCTGGTGGGGAGGATAGACTGAGGGCTAGGTGCTAATGATTGTGGTATGATTGTGTGCTGGGACTGTGAAAACACTGAGGCTGTGTGGGAGGACTCAGGGTGTGGCTGTGACTTTGGGCTGTCACTGTGGGAGGCTCCACACGATCAGGGCTCCCTGGTTACCTGGTGAGGGACATTGCTGGGGAATCAGCTTACACTGAGGACTGCACAGATCCTTTGTGTGGTCCTTGTGGCAGAATGGACAAATAATACACTCACTGGGGCTAGTGCCCAGGACTGGTCTCCTTCAAGGAGAGGAGCTCAGCTGAGTCTACAACAACAGACAAGAAGAAACTTCCTCTCTAAAAAAAAAAAGTGAGATTTACCACCCTGGGTGTGTCACCTCAGACAAACCCTTCACCCTGGAGCACTGAACAGAGCTCCCTGGCCACTCCAACCACATGCCTCTAGTTATCTCCTGAAAGCAAACACTCTACTAATCCAATCAGACATAGTCCAAAGATAAAAGCTGCCACAGTGAAAAATCAAAGAAACCAATGAGTATCCCCACAATGCACCAATCCAAGAAACAAGAACAAGGAAGACAACATGACACCCCTAAAAGAACACAAGACCTCAAAACTAGATTGTGAAGATGATGAGATAGAAAAATGCTAGAAATTTAATTCAAAAAATTGATCATAGGATTACTTAGAAGTAATCAGAAGGAAATGCACAAACTAATGAAATCCATACATGACATGAAAGAAAAATTGAGATCTTAAAGAGAAATCAAAATGAAATATTGGAAATGAAGAATTCAATAGAACAAATAAAAAAATACAGTGGAAAACCTTAGCAACACAATTGGTGAAGCAGAAGAAAGAATATCAGACTTAGAAAACAAATCACAGGAAATTATAGTCACACCAAACACAAGAAGAAGAATTTAGAAAACTAATAAACACTGTTGGGAATCTACAGGATACTATCAAATGACCCAACATATGGGTTCTAGGAGTTCCTGAAGGCATGGAAAGAAAGAAAGGATTATAAGGCCTTTTAAGTGAAATAATAACAGAAAATTTCCCCAATTTGGAGAAAGAAAAAGGCATGCAAGTACAGGAAGCACATAGAATTCCAAATAGACACGACCAGAAAAGATCTTCACCATGACACATTGTAATCAAACTCTCCACAGTAAAATATAAAGAAAAGATTCTAAAATGTGTATGAGAGAAACGCCAGATTACTTTCAGAGGATCTCAGTTGGACTCACAGTGGACTTCTCATCAGAAACCTTATAGGCTAGGAGAGAATGACAAGATATATTCAGAGTCTTAAGAGAAAAAAAAATGACAACCAGATACTATACCCTGCAAATGTCTCATTTATGAATGAAGGCGAAATAAAGACCATCCATGACAGAAATGGAAAGAATTTGTCACTACTTGTCCAGCCCTGCAGAAGATGCTTAAGGATGTGCTGTGCACAGAAACACAGAACCATGGTCATTACTACAGAAGAAGGTAAAGGAAGGGCTCCCAGTAAAAGTACAAAGGACATCCCAAGTAAAAAATAGGACTATTTATGGGAAAATGGCAGGGCAAAGTCATTGCTTATCAATAGTCATCTTGAATGTAAATGGCCTTACCTCTCCAGTTAATAGACACAGACTGGCTGAATGGATTAAAAAGCAAAACCCATCTATTTGCTGCCTACAAGAAACACATCTCACTAACAAAGATGCATGCAGACTGAAAGTGAAAAGATGAAAAAAGATATTCCATGCTAACAGAAACTAAAAAAGAACTGGTGTAGCCATCCTAGTATCAGATAAAATAGACTTTAACACAAAAACTGTTAAAAGAGACAAAGAAAGCCACTATGTAATGATTAAGGGATCAATTCAACAGGAAGATGTGACTATTATAAATGTATATGCACCTAATTACAGGGCACCTGGATATTTAAAACAAATGTTAAGAAATCTAAAGGGAGACATAAACTAAAATACAGCAGTAATGGGGGAGTTCAGTACCACACTTTCAGCAATGGACAGTAACCAGACAGAAAATCAAAAAGGAAACAGCAGAATTAATTGACACTATAGACCAAATGGACCTAACAGGTATCTACAGAACTTTTCATCCTACAGTTGCAGAATACACATTCTTCTCACCTGTGAATGGAACCTTCTCTAGGGTTGACCACATGCTAGGCCACAAGACAAGTCTCAGCAAATTCAAAAAAAAAAAATTGAAATCATACCACGCATCTTCTTGAACCACAATGCAATGAAGCTGGAAATCAGCAACTCAGGAATTTCTAGAATATATGCAAACACATGGAGACTTAACAACATACTCCTGAGTGAACAGTAGATCATAGAAGAAATCAAAAGAGAAATCAAAAACTTTCTGGACACTCTGGCCTCAGAATCAGCCCTTAAGGTATTCGGATCTGGCTAAAAAGCCCATGACAGTATCTCAGGCATGGAAAGCCAAGACACCGTAGCAAAAAATGACCTAAATGAAAGACCTCTGTGAGTGAGATCTCGGTGGAAAGAAGGGGCCATCAAAGAAGGAAGTACCTTTCTCTGAAGGGAGGAGAGAACTTCCACTTTGATTATGGCCTTGTCTAAATAAGGTCGGAGTTTGTGAACTCAAGAGGCTTCTATAGCCTTGGCAGCTCATAACAAGAGCCTCGGGTGATTACTGACGTCATAAATAAGAGTGTCAATTGTTAAATCAACAATGGAAGTCACTGTGCACTTGCTCCCCATGTAGGATCTCTGTCCTTAATGTGTTGTACTATGAGAATTAACGGTAAAACTAGTACTCAAACAGTACTTTATACTTTGTGTGCCTGTGTGGGTGCAAACTGTTGAAATCTTTACTTAGTATATATTAAGTTGATCTTCTGTATATAAAGATAAGTAAAAACGAATCTTAATGAAGAATGGGATTGGAGAGGGAGTAGATGATGGGATGGTTTGCTGGTGGGAGGGTGGTTATGGGGGGAAGAAGCACTATAATCCAAAAGTTGTACCTTTGAAATTTATATTTATTAAATAAAAATTTTCTATTAAAAAATTTCTGGAAACAAATGAAGACGACAACACAACATATCAAAACGTATAGGATACAGCAAAAGCAGTGTTAATAGGAAAGTTTATAGCAATTGGTGCCTATATGAAGAAATTGGAAAGGCACCAAATAAATGAGCTATCAGTGCATCTCAAGGATCTAGAAAAATAACAGCAAACCAAACCCAAAACTAGTAGGAGAAAAGAAATAATTAAAATTAGAAAGTAAATCAAATTCAAACAAAAAAACAATATAAAAGATCAGCAAAATGAAGAGCTATTTTTTTGAAAAAATAAACAAAATTGACACACCATTGGCCCAACTAATCAAAATAAAGGAGAAGATCCAAATCAATAAAATTAGAGATGAAAAAGGAAATATAACAAAAGACATCACAGAAATAAAAATAATCATCAGAAATTACTACAAAGAGCTGTATGCCAACATATTGGGAAATCTAGAAGAAATGGATAGATTCCTAGACACGTAAAACCTACCTAAATTGAGCCATGAAGACATAGAAAACCTAAACAGACTCTACCATGATGGAAGTAATAAAGACCCTCCCAACAAAGAAAAGGTGAGGACCAAATGGCTTTGCTACTGAATTCTACCAAACATTTAAAGAAGAACTAGCTCCACTTCTTCTCAAGTAATTCAAAACAATTGAAAGGAAGGGAATCCTCCCAAATTCTTTCTAGGAATCCAGTATCACCTTAATTTCTAAGCCTGAAAAAGATACAACAGAGAAAGAGAACTACAGACCAATATCCCTGATGAACATAGATACAAAAATCCTCAACAACATTCTGGCCAATTGAATCCAACAACACATCATAAAGATCATTGACCTGGTACAACTGGGATTTATCCCTGGTATCAAGGATGGTTCAACAATCACAAATCAATCAATGTGATACATTACATTAACAAACTGAAGAACAAAAACCACATGATTAATCCCAATAGATGCCGAGAAAGCATTTGATAAAATACAACATCCTTTCATTATGAAAACTCTAAGCAAACTGAGCATAGAAGGAACATTCCTCAACACAATCAAGACAATTTATGAGAAACCCATGGCCAGAATCCTATTGAATGGGGAAACGTTGGAAGCATTCCCACTGAGAACCAGAACCAGACAAGGATGCCCACTCTTGCCACTGCTATTCAATATAGTCCTGGAGGTTTTACCCAGAGCCAGTAGACAAGAAAAAGAAATCAAAGGGATTCAAATTGGGAATGAGGAAGTTAAACTATCCCTATTTGCATATGACATGATTCTATATATAGGGGATCCAAAAGACTCCACCAAGAGATTGTTGGAACTCATAGAAGGGTTTGGTAAAGTAGCAGGATATAAAAGCAATACACAAAAATCAATGGCCACAGCCATACAGACAATGCCACAGCTGAAAAAGAACTTCTAAGATCAATCCCATTCACAATAGCTATATAAAAAGTCAAATACCTTGGAATAAATTTAACCAAGGATGTCAAAGATCTCTACGATGATAATTATAAAACATTAAAGAGAGAAATAGAAAAAGATACAAAAAACGAAAAATTTTCCATGTTCATGGATTGGAAGATTCAATATCAGCAAAATGTCCATTCTCCTGAAAGCAATTTACAGATTCAATGTGATACCAATCAAAATACCAAAGACATTCTTCTTATATCTAGAAAAATGATGTTGAAATTCATTTGGAAACACAGGAGACCTTGAATAGCTACAGCAATCTTATACAACAAAAACAAAGCTGGAGGCATCACAATACCAGATGTCAAGACATACTACAAGGCGGTTATAATCAAAACAGCCTGGTACTGGTACAAAAACAGAGGGATAGACCAATGGAACAGAACACAAACACCAGATATCAACCAACCATCTACAACCAACTTATATTTAGCTAAGGAGCTAAAACCAATCCCTGGAGCAAGGACAGTCTCTTCAACAAATGGTGCTAGGAAAACTGGATTTCCACATGCAGGAGCATGAAGCAGGACCCCTACATTACATCTTACATGAAAATCCATTCAAAATAGGTTAAAAACCTGAATCTCAAAGAGTTCTTGGAAAAGACCCCAGAGGTGCCCACAATCAAAGCCAAACTCAACAAATGAGATTATATCAAATAGAGAAGCTTCTGTACTGCAAAAGAAACACTCAGGAAAGTGAAGAGGCAACCAACAGAAGGGGAGAAATTATTTGCAAACAATGCAACTGATAAAGGATTAATAACCATAATATATAGAGTCAAGAAACTCCAGAACAACAAAATAAACAACCCAGTTAAGACATGGGCCAAGGACTTAAACAGACATTTTTCAAAACAGGAAATCCAAATGGCCAACAGACACAGGAACAAATGCTCAGGATCAGTAGCCATCAGGGAAATGCAAATCAACCACAATGAGTTTTCACCTCACCTCAGAATGGCTTCCACACATAAATCAATAAACAACAAATGCTGGCGAGGATGTGGGGGAAAAGGTACCCTAAGCCACTGTTGGTGGGGATGTAAACTGGTAAAACCACTACGGAAATCAGTTTGGAGATCTGAAATATGAATATGGACCCACCATATGACCCAGCCATCCCACTCCTGGCAAATAAAAGAGCTATCTGCACCTCAATGTTTATTGCAGCTCAATGCACAACAGCTAAGACATGGAACCAACCTAAATGCCCGTCAACAGAAGACTGGATAAAGAAGTTATGGGATATGTACTCTATGGAATACTACACAGTGGTAAAAAAAAAATGAAATCTGGTCATTTGCAACAAAATGGATGAATCTGGAAAACATCACACTTAGTGAAATAAGCCAGTCGCAAAAGGAAAAATACTATATGTACTCCTTAATCTATGATAACTAACAGAGAACCCAAAAGGAAACCTGTAGAAGTGAAATTGACTTTGAGAAGCAATGACTTGAACAGCCCTTGTCTTGACTGTTGAGGAACAGTTTTTTGGGGTTTTGTTTTTGTTTTCTTAATGGAGAATGGGACTGGGAATGGGAAAGGAAGGAGGAGGTGGGGTGGGGTGGGGTGAGGGTGGGCAGGCAGGTAGGATAGGAATAATCACTATATTCCTAAAGTTATGAAATTTGTACTCATTAAAATACATGGTTTATTTGGGAAAAAAAGACGTGATTAGGTCCAAAGATTAAAGGGAAAGAACATTTCCTTGTTTTATAATTTCAAATTCAAGGTCTTAAATGTAGGATATTAGAATGGGAAGGAAATTCAAGATAATGTTGAGGCAAAATAAAAATAGAGACTCAGAGGGAAAAAAAGAAAGAGAAAACAATGTGTTCTATGAGTGTTACTGTTTATGATCCCAGCTCTCCCACTGCCTTCTTAATTCTGTGAGCTACTGCAAAGTTCCTATCCTGTGTGAGCTATCTCAAAGTTCTGTGTTGATTTATATAACAACAGTCAGTTTTTGTTGCTTGCAATTCAGTAACCCTACTAGATTAACAAATAAAAAGAAAGTGGCAGTTAGGAGTGAGATGACAAATAATTAAGATACAAAGAGAAGCAGAGAAGATGAAGAAAGTAGCTGGATCCTGTGACTATCTGAACTTTGAAAGGAATTAAGTCCTGGTCTTTGTGTATCCTTGTTTTTGTTGTTGTTTAAGATTTATTTACTTACTTGAACAGCATAGTTACAGAGAGGCAGAGGCAGAGAGAGAGGTCTTCCATCTGCTGGTTCACTCCCCAGATGGCCGCAACAGCCAGAGCTATGCCGATCCAAAGCCAAGAACTAGAAGCTTCTTCCAGGTCTCCCACATGGGTGTAGGGGCCCAAGGACTTGGGACATCTTCTACTGTTTTCCCAGGCCATAGCAGAGAGCCGGATCAGAAGAGGAGCAGCTGGGTCTCGAACCGGCACCCATACGGGATGCCAGCACTGCAGGCAGCGTCTTTACCTGCTATGCCATAGTGCCGGTCTCTCTGTGTATCCTTAAAAACAAGCCTCGAGCTTGCAATTGCGGTATAGCTGTGATTGTTTTAGTGTCAGTGAGGACTCTTTCAGCGGTAAGTGATGAAAAATAACTAACCAGCTTCCAGGGACCATGCCTAGATGCAGCAGGGCAAGATTTAGGGGCCTTGGTAGAGCATCAGGAATCTGAGGCTCCATCTCTTTTGCTTTTATCTTTTGTTTGGCTTCATTCTCATTCTCCCTTCTGGATGGCAGAGGTGATGAGTGGGAGTTGATCAACTGAATAGGAGTGAAAATAATACAGCAACTTCCAAGAAATGTCCTTAAAGAGATGTGGCATGTCTTTCTCTGTCCTTTGCTTCCCTACCAATGGTCAGAATGTGAATATTATACCTGGAGATGACTGAATCATCTCAGAAGATGACTTCAGAACAGAGGAAGCACATGGAAAAGCAACCAGATACACCAAACATCACAGAGCATGCGTACCAGCCCTGTACGATCTTCATCTGCACTTTCAGACAATGGAAAAACAAACACATATCTTGTTCCACTGTTACTTAATAAGCTACATAATTCTACCTGACATCATCAAAGGAGAATCATAATGACACTGTAAAACGATAGGCACGGGGTTGATGGGCAGATGTGTCCACTGTCTCACTCCCAAAAATTCTATCCAAGTCATGGTTATTACTCTCGTGGGAATTTGAAGAGAAGAACCTGCCTGGCATGAGTGTACCTTGAATTTAAGAGTTTATGAATCCAAAGATTAAAAATAATTTGAAAAATGAGCCAAGCACAGAATTATGAGAAACAACTGTATCCATGATTTTTTTCCTAAGAAAAAAGTGCTTCCTAAAAAAAAGTGGAGAGAATTACTCCACATTTAACCCTGCAGTTTTAACAATGGAGTGCAGAAATAACAGGTTCATAATTTGAAAAATGGCTGAAATTGTATATTATAACTCACTACAGCATATTTGTTTTGACATTTTTATTAATAATTTGAGTGAAGAATTAATTAAATTGTAATCAAATGCAGAGATGATGTGATGCCAAGAGAATGGTTCAGGCATTGGATGATGGAATTGTGGGAACACAGAATTACATAACATCAGAACCCCACGAGGCTTCTCCCGTTAATCATAACTCCCATTTTACAGGTAAGAAAACTGGGGCTTATAGCTGGCAACCCAGTTACCAAAGCACACCTGCAATCAAGGGCAAAGCTATGTAACCATCTTTCTACTTTCTCTTTTTGAATAAATGAAAGCTACATCATGACTTGAGATTCAAACAGACATGAAAAAAAAAAATTGGGTCAGTGAACTGATGAGACAAGATGACATTTAATCAGGTCAACTGTGTAAGGACCTACATGTTGGGTCCCAAAAAGCCCACTGTACATGCACAGTATGGGGTAGATGTGCCTTAATCAGCAGTACTTACAAGAAACACTTAGAGATGTTACTTGGGGGCAAGCTTGCGATGTCAGCAGTGGGATGTAGCTGCAAGAGAGAGATAATGTGGCACTACCAGATAGAGCTTAGAGAAAGGAAGACACAGAGTCCTGTTGAACTTTTTACTCCAGACCAGCAATTCCTCATTCTGTCTCAGGTATCAAATTTTAGAAGAGACATAGACAAGTCAGTCCACATTTGGGAAAGGAGCCCAGGACAGAACTATGTGAATAATGGTCAAACAAGTTAGAAAGCTGCAAAGAACTGCAATTAGGAGTTTGATCATGGAGTCAGACTGCCTGGGTTTAATCCTAGCTCTGCCAATTATTTCTGATTAGCATAACACCTATCTCCAAAGATAAACAATGTCAAGTGATTAGCATACTACTGGTATAAATGAAGCCCTCAATTCGTGTTAGCTACTGTTGGAGTTAAGAAAGCAAAGTGTTACAGAGATATTGGTAATGAGCTCATAGGTTATGGCGAATATTAAAGGAATCAACACGTGTCAAGTCCTTGTCATGAAGTTGATAGCTGTTATTACCTGCAGTTTGAGGGCTGGTCTAAGGTTTCTAGGGATAGGTCTGGGTTGGAGATAAAAATAGAGGGTGAGGCCAGCATCCCATATGAGCGTTGGTTTGAATTCTGGATGCTCTGCGTCTGATCCAGCTCCCTGTTAAGGCATCTGGGAAAGCAGCAGCAATTGGCTCAAGTACTTGGGCCTCTGCCACGTACTGGGGAGACCCGGATAGAGTCACAGCCCCCACCCCCACCCCACCTCAACCATTCTGACCACTTGAAGAACAAACCAGTGAATGGACGATCTCTTTCTCTGTCCCTCTGCCTTTGTTTCTGTTACTCTGCCTTTGAAATAAACAACATACATCTTCCAAAACTTAAAAATGCTTTCTGGTTTGGGTTAAGATCTACAGAGCCTTTGGATCAAGTTATGCCCTAAAGAAGAAATTCGGTTGAAGTTGGTGGCCCTGCAGACATCCCCTGGGGCTCTCACTCTGGGCTCACCTGGGCCCGGGTGACTTGCCAGGGCTGTTGAGGAACAACTCAACTGTGTTCTTGGCCACGGGCACTTAAGCTTGTCCTCATGCAGGGTTCTGATCCAAGATACTGATGTGGCTCCTCAAGGCAGTGCTGGGGATGCCACTCAAGCCTGCTGGAGAACTGCCCTATGCACAATCACTTAGGAACCATTCAGAGTGGATTCGCTTCTGGATGAGTCCTTTCTGCCCTTTGCGCCTCCCACTGCCACTGTGTGAAGAGGGCCTGGGAATCCTGACCCTTAGGGATCCTGTGGCACCCTGGACAGCTCCCTGGGGAGCAGTCCACCGCCAGGGGGCAGCTTCTGAGGGAGGAACACACCTTGCGCGCCCGCGGCTGCTCCAGGGCTCGCTCTCTGGCCAGGAGGAGGGAGAGACGGAGTGACAGGGACGCAGGGGGGCGGTGGAGGGTTGGGGTGCGCTTGGCGGGTGCGAGCCGCCGGGGTGTGAGTCAGCGCGCGGTGGGGGGGGCCGAGGCGCTCGGTGAATAGTCACGGAGTCTCTCACTCACGCTCAGCTCCTCCACCCATCCCGTCCACAGCGTGGCTACCGCGGTCCCGTCTGTGTGCGTCTGTTTCTCGTGATGGCGAGGGGAGGAGGGAGTGTCCCTGTCGGTACTTCTGTAGCCAGGTTAGGGGCTTTCTCCTCCCCACCCACCGCTGTGTGGGGCGTTGGGGGTGTGTCCAGGTCAGGGCGCGCAAGCTGTGTGCGCGCGTGAGGATGTGTGGGTCAGTGCGGTGGGGCCGAGTCTGGTTTGGATGTTGGCGCAATCTCGACCTGGGTTTCCAGCCCTGGGCATCTGGAGGCCGGCGTGGTGGCGATGTCCAGCCTCCTGGCGAGGTACACTGTGCGCCTCGGCACCCTCCCCTCGCCGCCCCGGGCTGGCCATGGCTCTTTAGGGAGCGGCCGGCGTGGGAAAGGGACAGAGGAAGTGTGTCCCTGGCAGGGAAGAGAGACAGGGGGCGCAGGGGGCGGGCCAGGTCCCCGGGCGCGGCGCGGGCTCGGGGGACCCGCGCGGCTGACGTCAGGCGACTCCTTAAATAGAGCCGGCAGCGCGCTCCGCTCGGCATTTCCCGAGGAGCCGGAACGCGGCCGGAGCCAGCGCCACCGTCCGGTCCGCCCGTCACTGGCACAGCCACGCCGCGGCCGAGCGTTCCGTGCGCGGCGCTCCGAGGATCCAGAATGGGGCTTCGGGCGCTGGGCGCGCTCCGGACGCGGCGCACGTAAGAGCCGAGGAGCGCCAGGAGCCGCCCCGCTGCCCGGAGCCCCGTCGCCTAGGACTGGGAGATGTGGGGAATACCGCCGCCTGTTCCCCGAGGAGCCGCCGCCCCCGGGATCCCCGGGTACGGTGCGCGCCCCGGCCAGCAGCGCCCGGAGAAGGCGGCGCGCCCTACGCCTGACCCGCGCGCCCCGGACAGCGCCGCGCAAGCCCTCTAGGCGACCGCAGGGCCACAGCAGCTCCGCCGCAGGTGCCCCTCGGAAACCATGACCCCCGGCGCGGGCCCATGGAGCCATGGCCTATAGGGTCCTGGGCCGCGCTGGGCCACCTCAGCCGCGGAGGGCGCGCAGGCTGCTCTTCGCCTTCACGCTGTCGCTGTCCTGCACTTACCTGTGCTACAGCTTCCTGTGCTGCTGCGACGTCCTGGGCCGGAGCCGCCTCCTCGGCGCGCCTCGCTGCCTCCGCGGCCCCAGCGCGGGCGGCCAGAAACTTCTCCCGAAGTCCCGCCCTTGCGATCCCCCCGGGCCGACGCCCAGCGAGCCGAGCGCTCCCAGCGCGCCGGCCGCCGCCGCCGTGCCCGCCCCTCGCCTCTCGAGTTCCAACCACTCTGGGTCGCCGAAGCTCGGCACCAAGCGGCTGCCCCAAGCCCTTATCGTGGGCGTGAAGAAGGGGGGCACCCGGGCCGTGCTGGAGTTTATCCGCGTGCACCCGGACGTGCGGGCCTTGGGCACGGAGCCCCACTTCTTCGACAGGAACTACGGCCGCGGGCTGGACTGGTACAGGTAAGCAGCGCACGCCCCGCTGAGCGCGCCGGGGCTCTCACGGCCTTGGAGCTGTCGCCTGCGTTTTGTCTTCTCCTGCGGGAGACTCTGGCAGGATTTACCTAGAACTTCCCGGTGATTAGCCAGACGCCCTTGCGCTGCAAAGGGCGTTCCCTGTAGCCATTGGCATGGCTGGATGGGAAGGCAGAGCCCTCACTGAGGGCTGAAGGGCTGGCCCCGTGACCAGCCTTCCCCGCGTGGAGCAGGGTGTCCGAGGAAGGGGCTGGCCAGAGCACACTGGCATCCCTACCCTGGGTAGGTCTTCCTGCTCCTTGGCACCTGAGGGACCCTGGGAAGCGGAAGTCAGGACAGAGATCCTTAGGGGCAGGGCTGTGTTTGGATGAGGCCCCTAGCTTTCAGGCCAAACGAGAGCGCAGCAGCCCAGGGCTCCCGATGAGAAAGATCTCTTAGGGAATCCCAGGCCCAGTGCCCAGGTCTCTGCTGCTGCACCTGGGCTGAAATCCCCCGACCCTGGGCCAGTGGTCTTAGTGGGAAGAGACCTGGATTCAAGTCTTGGTTCTGTTGCTTAGTTTGAGCAAGTTCCACACTCTCCCAATCTCTGTTTTCTCATTCATCCCAATGGGCAGCAAAACAGACTTTTGTCTTGGCTACCTCCAAGTGCTTTGCTCCAGAGGTGTAGAAAAGACATTTCTCATTGGGTGATGCTTGCAGAACAGTAGCGGGGGAATGGGATGAGGAATCCTGGTGGGCATCTCAGGTGAGGGTTGACCAGGGCTCCCCGGGCAGCCAGTCACTCCCTACCACACTGCCAGGGGTGGCTTACCCGGTCTGAGAGTGTCTGGACCCACATTGAGCCTCCGCTCCTCGTGGCACAGCTGCCTCCTGAGCCCTGCATGGCGCAGAAGCCTAGGACAGCTGGCCTGTGGCCATCCCTGCAGGTGGCAACATGTACGGACCGCCCAGGACACAGGATGCTCACCACTGACCTGACCCCTAGAAGACGTCCTAGCATCATCTGCGTAGTGAGAACTGTGGGGGGAACACCACAGCAGCCAAGGCTATTATTTTTGCAGAAGTCAACCCTGTAGGCAGTAGAGGTCATGTGCATGTTGGAGAAAGCCCAATTTCATAGGAAAGAAGACCCCATTGGGCTTCTTCATGGGGGTCCTGGATTTGTAAGAAGAGAGCACTACAGAGGCTGACTTGCATCTTTGCCAGGGATCCCCGGCCTGTAGTGGCTGTGGTTTGGGGACAAGGCGTGGGGCATGCATCCCTCTCACTAGGCAGGCACACAGGGGATAGGCCTGCGGGTGGCCCCTGTACCGTGATGCCTGGTGAAAGAACACAGTGGTGCACAGTGGTGGGTTTGGTTCTGTGCCAAGGCTGTTGGCCCACCATGCTTTGCAAGCTATAACCCACAGACATCCCATGCAGGTATATGGACGGGAGAAGCAAGCACACTGAACAGCCGAGACTTGCCAGAGTGGGCCCGCCATGGCCACATTCACATGCATGCTGGGGCTTCCTGGATGGAAATGCTGAAGACCATTACGGAACCTTTAGCCAATGTGAAGCGCCTTTCAAGTGCAAAGCAGCAAGGCTCTGAGCGTCCGGCTTTTAGATGGTGTGGTCTCCAGTAAACACCTGTGCTCTGAACGCAGCCCCCCACCCCCTTCTCCTCTCTCCACCACCACCAAACAACATAGCTCAGGCTTGCTTCCCAGAGCCCGTGTCATTCAGGGATGGCTGCTTTTTATTTTTAACCTTGGCATGTGTGATGCTAAGCCAGCTTAGCTGTGAACCTTAGAGATGGGAGCCATGTCTTTCTTTCCTTTTTTTTTTTTTTTAGCACATTTGGATTCTGCTAAAATTCTCAGCTGAGTCTTGG